>NC_133294.1:2528222-2730627 GCF_005239225.2 Populus alba | reverse complement strand
AATGTGCCTATAAATAGAAAGCCATGTGTTGAGAGAATGTTAGATGCACATATATAAACTACAAATCCATATGAAATAAAGTGTTATCTCTCCATCCCCCCCTAATCTTTATTGTTCTTTATATATTATATCTACTCTTTATATAATTATATTATTTTATTATTGTATGCTTCTTGATATATAGTTTCGTAATAAGTTATCAGCACGAATTACTCCTCGTTTTCATCTTGAAGTAGACAATTATATTTGGTAAGAAGTAAAAGCACGAATTTCTCCTCACTTTCATCTTGTAGCAGATAATCTTATTTGGTTTGTTGAGAAGAAGTAGAAGGCATGCTTTTTTATTGTTGTTGTAAATTTCTACATTATGTTTTCAGATCAAGTATATAGGATGAAAACCTGTGATAAAATCTTAAGATTATTCTTAGGTATAACAACACCAATGTATCGATCTTCATTTTATATTTATATTTTTATAAATATTTTCTATGTTTTTAAGATCTATTTTATATTCCAATAAATATATATATATATATATATATATATATATAACCAAATTTCTAACAATATTGATATTTTTTTTTATGAAGTAACAATGACAAACCTTGCCAAACTTGAGTTCATAACACTTGATATTACGAGCAAGAATTATTGTCATGGATTCTTTAATACTGAAATTCACCTAAATGCCAATGGGTCTTAAAGACACCATTAAATATTATAATGAAAGCATCTAGTTTAAAATACAGCAAAAGGCATGATTTTCATACATCATCATCTCCATTAGGAGTTGAAGATAGAGTATCTCACAATCAAGATCCCCTTATTATTTGCCAAAATTTTAAAAAAAGATAAGACCACCAAAAAACAATTATTCTCCCCAAAAGCTCATTATGATTGGATACATTTACAATTGCAGGATTTTAAATCAGTAAGTGAATATAATTCTACAATGTTTAATATCAAATTCTAAATTAAAACTATGTGGAGACAATATCATTGATAATGATATGTTAGAAAAAACATTCTTTACTTTTCATGCCTCGAATATGCTCCTGCAACAACAATATAGAGAACGAGGTTTTAAGAAATATTTTGAACTAATTTCATGACTCCTTATGGCTAAATAAAATAATGAGTTTTTAATGAGAAATCATGAATCATGACTAACTGGTTCATCTTCATTCCTTGAAGTGAATGCTATAAAATATAATAATAATTATGGTCATGGTTGTAATAGAGGCCAATGATAGGCCAATGATGTGGCCATGAGAGAAGATGGTTTAATTACCGCAACTATAATGGTTATAATTCATTAAATTCTTACAAACCCTCATAGAATGAGAAGAAATAAGAAAAGTGAAAGAATATACTTAGTGGAGATACCAAGAAAGTAGAAAATGCTTATTATCAATGTGAAATAAAAGGATATAGGTCTCATACCTGTCGTACGACCAAACATCTTGTTGACTTATATGAGTCCTCACTCAAACGAAAGGATAAGAACATATAAATAAATTTCTCTCACCCATATCAAGGTAATGATGCTATTTATCCTTTGCATATGACACACCTTAACGTTGCAGAATTTTTTTAGCAAACTGATGAGAAAGTTAATATTTTCTGTAATGATAATAATTGGTTGATATAACAATGTCAGAATTTAAAATTATATTTATCTTTTCAATGTGTTTCTTATGCTAGTATATTTCAATGTACTTTGTTTTTTTTCCTTTCATGATGGCTTATTCAATTAAAAAGATTGTGTTATAATAATTATGTCTTATTATGAACTTATTATATATTTATTTGTTTTCATGAAGAAAATATATATTCACGTCATGTTGTAAATAAGCCCAATATTAATGGTGAAGATATATGTTTAGCAGATAATGCAATGACACATATTATTCTCATGCATAAGCAATATTTTTCAAATATAAGAATGATAAAAGCAAAAGTTAATACAATATCAGGTTCAACAAACTTGATTGAAGGCTCCAAAAAAGTTAATATAATGCTTTCTAATGGAACAAGATTTATTATTGATAATTCTCTACTAAATTAAGGAGAAATCTACTAAGTTTCAAAGATATACAACTGAACCGGTATCATATCGAGACTGCCAATGACAATGGTATATAATATCTTTAGATCGTATCAAATGTCACTACTGAAAAACAAATATTGGAAAAATTACTCGTTTTATCTTTAGGTTTATACTACACAAGTATTAGTACAATTAAAGTCAATGCAATAATGAACCAGAAGTTCAATGAACCAAATAATTTTATTATTTTGCATTACTGGTTGGGTCATCCTAGATCAATAATGATGCAAAGAATTATCGAGAACTCACATGGTCATCAATTGAAGAACCATATGATTCTTCAATTTAAAGAATTCTCGTGTGCTACTTGTCATGAAGGCAAATTGGTCATTAGACCATCACCAGCTAAAGTTGAGACTAAATCCTTAAGATTTCTAGAATGAATTCAAGGTGATATTTGTGGGCCCATTCACCCACCATATGGACCATTTAGATATTTTATGATTTTAGTATATGCATCTACAAGATGGTCACATGTGTATTTATTATCAACTTATTACTTGTTATTTGTGAGATTACTTGCTCAAATTATTAGATTACAAGCACAATTTTCAGATTATATAATCAAGACTATTTGTCTTGACAATTCTAGTGAATTCACATCCCAAGCATTTAATTATTATTGCATGTCAATTGGGATAAACATTTCTAGAATGCTCTTGCTGAATCACTTATTAAACACTAACAACGTACAAATATGGATTGTTGAGCGTACATATATATAATATATAATAACTTGTCATACATTGTATATGGATGTCTAGATGCCTTCCAACACCTCTTCATTATTGTGTTCATTCATCAACATCAAGTTCATTTGAATCTCTCCAAATTTTTTTGAATCTACATCTTCTTACAAACTTTGAGCTTACAAGTATTTATGTACATATGCCTATATAGTGTTGTTACCTAATTTTTTAACCCATCTTTTTGAAAAAAAAAATTTAAAAAATAGCGAAAAAGAACAAAAATCCAAAAAATACTTTTTTAAAAATATATTTGTATCGTTTTTTAGCATTTCCAGCATCGTCTCAAAAGATTTTAAATTTTCAAAAGATCTTTGGAACGCATTCGACTTTTAACGTGTTATTTTTAAAATAATTGATTTTTCTCATTCGAGTCGATGTTGGTAAGAAAAATCCAAAAAAAAAAAAAAATCAAATTTACAAAAAAAAAAAAGAAGTTGAGGGACCAAGTTTAGGAAACTTAGCAACATTTTTTTTTTCTATAAATAGAAGTTTCCAACACATACACAAGTGGGGGTAATTTTTACACAATTAAGAGGAATTACAAAGAAACCCTAAACAACAAAAAAAAAACCCTAAAAAACCATAACCTTTTCTTCTCCCTAACCCAAGCTACTGCTCATAGCCTAGACCCAAAAACAAAACAGAATAACCCCCCCCCCCCCCCAAAAAAAAAAAAAAAAACTTCTAGCAAAAAACCAGAGAACCAGGGACGACCGTAAGCCTCCCTTTTTCCTACTCACAAAGGACGGCTGCCCCTCCCCTCCCCTCCCTTGAAACTAAACTAGAGCCTCTCACTCTACCCCTCATCAATACAAACCTTCAGCTCCTCACCAGACCGTCCCTCTATCAAATCAGCCCTAGGCCATTTCTCCCATCGTCCTTAGTAATGCCTCTCAGTCTCCCTTCTCATCAGCCAAAGCCTTCCCCACTCAGCCACAAATCTTCCCTCTCTCACCCAAACACCCACTAGAACCATAAAAGCCAGCCCTCACCAACTTCCCCTCATAGACCCATAGCCTCTCAGCCTCCCTACACACATCTCCTTCCTCTCCTACCGCTAACCCTCAGCACCGACATCTATTCTCACAATCGAACACAACAACACCGCCTCCAAGCCACAACCACCATTGTTCATATAGGTCCAGAAGGTTTCTCAACACTTTTATGGATTTTAGGGGTCTGTTTTGTAATTTTAAAAATGTTTAATGTAATTTTTGTTTAGTTGTTTTTGAATTTGTATAATTTGTAGTGTGTAAAAAATAAAAAGAAAATAAAAAAAAGAAAAATATAATAAAAGTGCATGTGTGTGTTTGTATTTGTTTTTATGGATGTTTTTTTTTTTATGATAAAATTGCAAAGAATAAAGAAGAATTTAATATTTTGATTTGTTCACAGTAAAAAATTATGAACTTATACATAAGTTGTATTTTTAATATTCGATGAAAAGATAAAATTTTTAAAACTTTTTTAACACATCAAAGCCACGAAACAACTTACCTCAAGTAAGGTGTGTTAGGGATGCTAATATATTTTCTAATCACAACCGGTTACTTACCCGTGAATCTCTGACAAGACCAGTACATTCGGGTTTCCTAGTAACTTTTAATGAAATACTAGGTGGCGACTCCCAACGGATCAAGCAAACGAAATGAAAAATCACCAGCCGACGCCGCGCAGGTGACGTGCGACATATAGGAGCATTGTTGAGAGAATGTTAGATACACACATATAACTACAAATCCATATGAAATAAAAGTGTTCTTTCTTCATCCCCCAATCTCTATTGTTCTTATATATTTTATTTACTCTTTATTAATTATATTGTTTTAATATTGTATGTTTCTTGATACATGGTTTCACATTACTTTCTTTTTTATTCAAAGGATTGAAATTCATTTATTATTATTATTATTATTATTATTAAACCCCCTTTTCTTCATCAATCACTAAACTCTTTAATCCGACGAGTACCATGCCATGCTATGAACTTAGGTGGAAGTTTAAGAATATGACATATAGAGCTTTTAGATTATTATTTCCTTGTAAGCATTTTTTTTTTCTTCTAGAAACTATGAGTTTTTATGTGATTGATCGTGATTTTTTACTAATCATAATTATATTTTTTTAAAGGCATGATAAAATAAGTTAAGATTTGGTTACCCATATTAAACTTAAGTTTTCTAATAATTCATATTATAGAAAATACAAAAAAGACATGGTATAAAAACTGTAGATTTTTACACTATGGATCAGGACATATTTTATTATAGGTTCACTATACAATTATTATTTTCATTGTGGTCATACAACGTTCCCAACTAAATTTTTTATTCATTTAAAGGCAATATTAGTAATTTTATTATGTAAAAAAAATATAAAAAGATCAATTTACCTTATTTAATATATGATAATGCCAATTGAATTCCATACTCCTTTTTATTTAGAACGTAAAATAAAAACGTTGTTACACTGTAGCCATCCGAATATTTGTCCATAGCATATTACTTACAACTCTTAGTTTTTTTTTTTTTTTTTTGTAATAATATCTCATCCACAAGAAAAATTAACTTTTTATTCATTACTTTTATTTTTTTAATAATATCCCATCCACAAGAAAAATTAACTTTTTATTCATTACTTTTATTTTTTTAATAATATCCCATCCACAAGAAAACCAAACTTTTTATTCATTATTATTATTTTTTGTTTAAAGAAGTCAAATATTTTCTCAAATCAATCATGTTACATCTAAAATATCTTAAAATTCATGTATTATATTATTATTATTTTGAACAACCATGTATATCATTCATAAAAAAACAGATATTTGATGTTTGATGTGCTATAAGCGCCAGTGGTGGTCCTATAATTTCATACTATATGATGCAAATAATTAAAAATTCATTGCTGCAACATGCATCAACGCTTGCGTGCTAAACCTAAATGCCAGGATAGTACATCAGGCAAGCGTGACCAAACAGCAATCCTGGCGGCGAAAATGACCATCGCATTATCGACAATTTCAGGTTCATAAGCTTTCAAAGCAGAACTCCATTAAGCATTAACTCTTGGGCGTGGGGCTATTCCACTCATGTTGAATCCATCCTTAGGAGGTTATGAATGGCGATGGTCACAGATAAATCCTAAAATAAGAATCAAAGCTTTTTCTTTTTTTTTTCTCTCTTTTTAGGGGGATATCATAAAAATGCCATAATTGTTTTTTAATTATAAATTTACGAGGGATTTTATAAATTTTTCAAAGGATAGCTAGAACCACGCCTAAGTAAATTCATCCCTGATAGTTATGCACCAGTCGGGTCAAAACATGGATATATGGACCCACCATCCCATCGATATAAAAATAAATTATAATATATATATATATATATATATATATATATATATATATTATTAAAGTGGATACTCGGACTAATTTGCGTATACCTCAACTAATTCTACAGGCCTTGAAGTTAACGACTGTATAAACTTCTAGTAGCTTTGTAGTTGTAGTTTGTGAAACTCAAACCGGTGACCTCTAAAAAACAAATGAGGACCTGATCAGTTAAACTACACACTTTAGAATTAATTCTATTTTCTCTTTAAAAAATAGATAAAGGTCAAAATAAATTTATTACATGTAAGTATGAGCATTTACATTTTATCTGTAAGTAGGAAGTATTTACATGGGCAGCACATGTCCTGATCGCCAATCCATTATTTTATTTAGGGTAGTCAGAACATTTTATAATAAGGTTACACCTCCACCTCCAATTTTGACACCAATATTGTATTCAATTGCATTAAAAAAACTTATTTGAAGATAGAAAGAATTAAAAAAAAAAAAAACAAAAAACATATAGGAAAGTTCTTGCTTTTGGAATTGCAGACTCCACTAGCTAGCATTAATTAGCAGCTGCAATGCTATTTGTTTATATGGACGGCAATTAATATATTTAAATGAAAGACAACAAAATAAGTAATTAAACCTTGTATGCCCATGACCCGAATCAATATTCGGATTATATTAATTCAAGTTTATCTAATTAATAAAATAATTTTGAGTTTTTTTTTAGTTAACATTACATTGTTTTTTTTTTTTAAAAAAAAAAAACAAACTCTTTTTAAAAGTACTAAATCCCTTTAACCTAATAAGTTAACTCTTTTTACATCAAATCTAAATTAGATATTGTGTTTCTTATAGTTGAATAAGATGTTTTTTAAAATAATTTTTATTTAAAAATATATTAAAAATAATATTTTTTATTTTTA
This sequence comes from Populus alba, assembly GCF_005239225.2. Lineage (NCBI taxonomy): Eukaryota > Viridiplantae > Streptophyta > Magnoliopsida > Malpighiales > Salicaceae > Populus > Populus alba. The sequence continues at coordinate 2,723,499 of NC_133294.1, read as the reverse complement.
AAATAAATATATCAAAACAATAAAAAAAAAGTCAAATAATATTAATTTAAAATTCAAAATTAAAAAAAAAATTAAAATACAGTACAAGGCAAGTGCCTTTTTAATACTGTTGGGACGGCGGGATAACTGTGAAGAAAACAACATTTTTTGAACTAATGGCTTGTTAACACTGGACAAAGCAGCTGCGGCGCTTGTAAGGAAGCATCCTAGCAATATTTGTTTTTTTAACCAAATTCTTCCATTTACAAGATACGGACCCGCACTATTTTACAGGGCTAGATTAGTTTTTGTTTTTGTTTTTGGTTTTTTATAAAAATATGGTGTTCAGTTGTTACTATAAAATTTGGGTGACACAAAGAGTTAAAATGTTACCCAACCAAAATTCAAGTGAAACTTATTGAAGTCAACTTCAAAATTTGTTTTTAAAATTTTATCTAAAATTAATGTGATTTCAAGTTTTTTTTTTTTATAAAATGACACTGTTTTAGATAAAAGTTTTATTTCTGTCTAAAGGATTTCATTTTTTAAAAAAAAAAATCTTAAACAATGTTATTTTATGATAAATTCATGAAATTGACCTACCAACTTGCCACGTAGATTTTAGGTTGGGTCATGGACCAAACTGGTCTGGGCTGGATCTTATTAACAAGCAGTACTTTTCAGAGATGTGAAACTCCAATCTCAAGCCTGTAGCTACGGCCACTAATTAACGAGCACCATGGGTTTTTTTTTATTATTATTTTTTCTTTCCAATCCAATAATTTACTTTGAAAATCATCTAGTAGATGACCCAATGATAAAAGTTTGAGATTAAAGGGTTTATTTTTCCTGTGGTCTTAAATTCGAACTTTGTTATTGCTAATAATTATTAATTTTAGAACTTATAGGGATTAATTAAGATGCATATAAGCTGCCTGAACCCCGCATGAATAATAATAATAATAATAATAAATCTACTTTGAAGAAGTAGCATCTATAAACATGGCCACCAACAACGGAGGTGACCACATAGCTGAAGGTCAATTACCCCTTTGTAACTGTTCCTTCTTTCAATTTTCGGTCCCCTGTTTCTGGAAATTATCATCATTCAAAGGGAATATGCATTAAATGAAACTGAACAAAACAGTGCTACGCTAAATCAAAATGGAAGGAGGGATGATATGCAGGGACTTGAGGCCAAATCGCAAAAGTACAACAGGTTGGTTCTAGAAAGAAACGAAAAACCTACATCACAGCTTAAGTAATACAGACATACTGTCAATCAAATCAATGCCCGCCCATCTCTCGTTTCCCATCTTGAGATTATCTAGCTAGCAAGGGGAAAAATCCAATATTGATATGTACAAATCTACTATAAAATCAATTATTACCTTGAGACCTCTCTAAAATAAACAATATATATGCACACACAATGCCAGTTGAAGAATTGTTAAATGACAGATAATTATATAATTATTAATTTTAAAATTTTTAAAATTAGTTGAGATATATATAAATTGATATAAATATTTATATTAATAATACAAATATTGTTCAATGTGAGTGTGAGACCAGCAACCTTACCATAATCTTGGTGTATACTAAGAAAATATTATATATTTTCATTGTTGATCAATTTAATCTCAAAACAATTTACTTTATCATTTTCATCACTATTCATCAAACATTTCTCAATTTAGTTCTTTCACTTAAAATCATATCACAACCTTGTCTTAGCAAGCCAAATTCTCTTAAAAACAAGTTAATTTATTGCATAAAATTAGAAAAAAAATATTCATTATTAACTTGAGTAGTTTAAAAAATATTTGATACTCTTGGATGCATTAAAGAAAAAAATTAGTTTAAAAACCCAATTAATTCCTTTTCTTTGGTACTTTAATTTTATCAAAATATAAATAAGTTACAAGATTTCAAGTAGGGTTGATATGACAAGAGTGTTTGAAAATATAATAATGATTATTTTTTAAAATATTTTTTGCTTTGAAATTTATTGAAATAATTTTTTTTTATTTTTTTTAATTCTAGAACATTAAAATGATCTGAAAATATAAAAACATATTAATTTAAAAATAAAAAATTTAAAATTTTAAAAAATTATTTTTAAAATATAAAAACAATCCACGAGTATCCATTATTAACCGGAGGAGTTATGGTTAATTAGCCATGGAAAAAGTCAAAGAAAGTAGTTAATTATGAAGGCTCATAGCATATGTACATCTCCCCATTTCCTGGTCCATGTTGGTTTCCGTATTGTAGCATGATTACTTTTGAACTTTTGGGTGGCTTACTTTCGATGGAAGCAGCAGGCGTTAAGTTCACTTCAAGCCAACCATATTCATTCTTCGCCGGTGCAATTATTATTATATGTGGCCTCCTTTCAAATTGCGATTTTTTAAAATAAAGTAGAAAGATTTTAAATATCTATTCATCGACTTTTCTTGTTTTAAATTTTGGACTCGGTATTAAAAAATATATTAAACTTCTCGTACCATACCAAACTAATATAAAGGATCTGTTCTTGGGAATATTCAAGAAAAAAAATAGTTAATATCAATTAACATAAATTAATTAAAAAAAATACTACTTACTATAAACAAAATCTAAATACATATACCAATATTTTTTCAAATTATATACTTGTGTTGTTTAGCTTGTATTATAAGACGCGGTTAATGGACTGATTAATTTAGTAATTCATCAATATAAAACATAGCCCAGACGGAGCTCATTAAAGAGTACAGAAATAACTTTGTTTTATAGCTTTATTTTTTTTTATTAAAAAAGCTTGAAATAATTTTATTTTTTAAATTAGTGTATTAAAATGATTTAAAAACATAAAAAAAATTAATTTAAAGTAAAAAAAAGTTATTTTTTTAAAAACATTTAAAAAAAAAAAAGCTTTATACGCAATCCGATTTTTGGGCTATTTCACTTCCAAATTCAGTTTGAAGAGTTAATAATGTTTAATTAGAGTATAATAATGCCGACACATGTAGTGATCCTATGTGGTGCCCACATTTTGGTGGTTGGAAATCCCATCATGTCTTACCAATGATGTTGTCATCATTACCGATAGACACAAGCTCTTCACATTCTCTTAGAGTTACTGTTAGACCAGCCTTCCTTTGTATTTTTTTTCCATGTTATAAATTAAGGGTGTTTGGGAGTGTGGTAGTGGTTGTTTTTCAAATAGTTTTTTGTGCTGAAAAATATGAAAATAATGTTTTTTTTATTTTTTAAAAAATCATTTTTGATATCAGCACATTAAAACAATCCAAAAAGTACAAACCGCACTCAATTTTAACAAAAAAAAAATTAAAATTTTTTCAAAAAGCAGTTTCAACCGCCATGCCAAACACCCTAACACAAGGCACAGAAAGTCTGGAGAGGGATGCATGATCTGGCAGGTATCATTATAGCCTCCACTCAAAAGTAAAACAGACAACAACAAGCATAAACATGATCTGGTAGTTTCATATCATATTTGTTGTATCCAAATGTTGTTGTTGGTTGGACATTGGGTAGCCATTTCCATCAAGTAATTATAGCGTGCGTGGATTATTATTATTAGTGTTATTATTATTATAAAAAGAAATGATTTTTTAATGTAAAATTGACAATTATAATTTTCTTCAAATTTTTTATTGTAATGGATAAATAGCAGTGACAGATATATAATTTTTGTGTTTTTTTATTATCAAATTAAATTTATTTTGTTTTTTTTTTCTCTTTATACATGGTATTTTTATCATTTTACATTATACATATTTATCACCTTTTTTTTGTTCTTATCTTTGTTTTTTTAATACTCTTTTAGCTTATATATATATATATATTTTAAAATAATATTATTTTTTATTCTTTACACTTGGAATATTTATGCTATACTTGGTCTATTTATATCATTATTTTTATTTTTATCGTTATTATTTTGTAATTTTTTTTTTCTTCATATTTTTTTGAAAAATTATTATACGAAGATCAAAGAAATGGTGTTCTTATGTAACAATTGCAACATTATTCTATTTTTTATACTAAGTAAAAATAAACTTGAGATTTTATATGTCTTTATTAATAGATATGATATTTATTATATTTTATTATGTATAAGTATCAACTTCTTGATTTATAATTATATTTTTTACTCACTAAAAAAAAAAAACATGTTAATAACACCTCTTCATTAATTCATTTGCGTTAAATAAATTATTGACCTATAATTAGGCGAGTCAAATAGACGTGTTAACATTGTTTATTGTATTTATTGACATAAATAATTTTTAATTTATTTAATAAAATATATTTATAAAACTTTTTAATTATAATTTTTGTTGTAAAAATACATTTGAAAAACTTGCATAATGTTTTTTTTTTTAAATAAATAAATAAATAAATTATCCCGCCTGCAAGAAAGCATGGTGAAATAACTATAATCAACAACTTTTAAATTTGTACTTCCATAATCAGTTTACCAAACCGATTTATTTTGTAAGTGCAGCTACTCGTTATTTTTGTCTGCTTCAACCATTTTTTTTAAAAACTCTCAATGTAAAGCCATCATTGGGTTATTATTTTATAAGATCAAAATCTACATTTAGTAACACATTTTTAGATTTTTTATTCGGTCCATGATACAGGATTATATATTATGATTTTTTTAAAAAGAATTTTAATAAAATATGAGGTTAATTTGAATTAATTCTTTTTATTTTCTTCGATTTTTATTCTTTTATTAACACATTTATATTAACAACAATAGATATAAAAAAAAAATTATAATCTGAAGTAGGTAATTAATATTTATTCTTGTAATTAAATTAAACCCAATCCAAGACATTTTTTGATTTACATGTTTTTCATAACCAATTATAACTCATTAATATAAATAATATTCAAATATCATACCCGTCTTTGGTATAACTTTTGTGAAATAAAATGAAAGGTAAAACTAAACGTGAATTCTCAGTCAAAAAGTCAAATTAGGGATTTCATTATTGTTTTTTTTTCCCCCCCTTCAATTTTTCGTAAAAGAATTCTGTAAAGTGGTAAGCTTAAAGCGAAATTCACCAAAAACAGTGAAAGGGAAAGATGTGCATGCATTTTTCAATATGACTTTTGCCTGGGAGGAGAAACCAATAAGAGCTAGACTTGTGCAAGCGTGCTAGCTGGGGTATGGCAGCCTCTGTACCTAACCCTTCGCCATGGCAATAAAGGAACACAAATTTATGAAGATGAAGTCAAATGCTTTTTTATCCTAAGAAAGGCCAAAATGCTCACAAAGAGCTGAGGATTAATTGTTATGTGACAGAAAGAAAGAAAATCTTCTTCTCCATGTAGATAGACATGGAATCTGAACCAACCGTAACTCATCCATCCAGATTTCGAATTAGAAATGAGGCCAACTGGGTAGCTAAATATCGAATCTCAATTGAATGAGCATGAGCTTGAGACAAAAACAAATAAATAAATAAATAAAAATAGGACACAAGACGTTATCGAAGGTGACAAATTGATATTAATTTCCAACACACGTGTTATACTTTAAGAACATATTAGGTTGGAATGTTTTTCTAAGCAAAATGTCCTTATGTGATATGTTTTTATAAATTGCTGAATTTCTTAAAAGTAAAATAAAAGTATGCCCCAAATTGACGTGCAAGAAGATAATTTTTCCTTCGAAGAAAAGTTATTTTGAATGGAAATAAGAGGTTGGAAGAAAGAAATGATGCTACACGCCAATATGGAGGCTTCTATGTCAGAGATGGGGCTTTTAAAGTCAAAATTTAATAAAATGACTTGTTTATAAAGATTAATTTTTGAAAAAATATTTTTTTTTTCTGCAATGAACGAACATATTACATGTTGTAAGAATAGATGTTGGCTCGCAGAGAACCCAGCAGAGATCAGGACCATGCTTCAACATGATATCTGCCATCCTTTTTCCAATCTCCTAAGCTGCAAAACAGCTGTTTCCCTTGAAACTCCAGCCTCTTCGGATATAATTTCCACAAGGCTGACATTACATCTAGGGCATTTTGGTTGACGAACTTGCAATAGATATGCAAGCTCCTTTCAATAACAAATCCCAAACCGTCTGGCTCTGTTTCCTCATCTGATGCTGCACATAAACGTTTTGTAGTTGATGTCTTGAGAAGGCTACATAAAACCCTCCACCCCTTGCTATGCAAAGTGGTCCACCGTTCTGTGCATGAGACAACCAAAAATCTCTGTACAAAAAGTCATTCTCCTCACCAGAAAAACATCCAAATAGGAGGAGCAGAGCCTGACACATCTTGCATGGCTCTTTCCTCTACAAATCCATGAAAAGGAAGAAATTTCAATTACAAAGTTTCAACCTTCATTTCCATTAGAACCATTGCTTAAAGGACATCGCCAGTTGGAAAATCAGAAAATCTAACTAGCCTCACTTGATAATACAAGTTGACAGAGGCCAGAACATCATCACGCTGAGCAACTAAAACTCCCAATGTTATCACATTATCAGCCTCTATCGTATAAAAGCCTTCAGAAATCATTTACCAGATTCAATACAAGTTTAGAGACCGCTAATAAAACCTAAGTGTACTAGTTTTATCAGAGATTTTAAATGTAAGAGACTATTTGTGATTAGAGAATGTATTAATATCTCTAGTGTATCTTACTTTAAGTAAACTGTATTATATGGTCTGAATATGGTTTAAAGATTTTGATGAGATCCTAACTAGTGGTCTGTTTATATCTTAAAATGAGAATTTAATCACGCAAATAAATCTAGTTTTTTTAAAATTCATTATAGGCTTATGTACCCCCAATGAATTATTATAGAATTAAAGGATCCATGTAAGTGCCTTGGCAAGGTTCACCTATCCTAAAAGATTGAAGGGTTTTTCACAACTTATGTGTTGTTATGAAAAACATTCTCAATTAAAATTGATGAATATTCATTCATAATAATTTTAAGATTTTTCTAGTTAATTTTTTGATATTTAAATATCAATCTACTTGTAAGTCCAATATCTATACCAAAATATTGATAATTAATTCTAATAAATTAACATTTTATGAGTTATTGAAATATTAATTAAATTCTCATGAATTCAATAAACTAATTATTAAATGCAAAATACATGCAAATATGTATTTTGTAGAAAATTCTAAAACACAACATATTTTTTTTATATATATATTTTTATAGCAAAAACATGATCTTTGTATTTTTATAAGACTCGGCCGTATGCACACAAATAAAAAAAATATTTTTGTATCTTTTTATAAGAGAGTTTTATTTTTATGATTTTCTGAAAATTTTGAAGAAAAAATATATATATTTAATATCGAGTCAATTTTATAGTATAAATTTACAATCCAAATATTGAATATAATATTTAAAAAATATAAGGTAACCATAAATAATTTTAAAAAGGATCCATGATTTTAAAAAGATGAAATGTGTTTGCAAAACACCCAGTCTAAAGGCTAAATTTATTGGTTCCAGGCTCAAACTCAACCCAGTTTAGTTGAATTTACAAACGGCCCAACAGCTTGTATTTTGTTAGTGGAGTTGGATCTAACAACAATTGTGTGGGCTAGGCTAAAATACACCCAACTTTTTTTTTTTTTTTTACCCCTAGCACGACCTAGTGGTGGAAGATTTCTGGCAAGAATCATTGCCATCAAGTAATTAATTAATTCTCCGTGTATTTTCATGCACAGGACCCTAATGCCTGTAGTTTTATGAGGGAGGAAGGGGGTGAAGAAGTTACCATGCTTGGGGTTGATAGCTTGCTGGTGGAGGAATTAAGAGCTGGCGGCTGACACTGCTATTCAGAGAAGATGCACGCTGCGGTGCTGGCGACTGCGCCACTGCTGGAGCAAGCTGATGTTGCTGCTCCTGGGATGATGAAACTCTAATGCTGCTGTAACTGGGAAGAACCACCTTTGCAGCTGCTGGAGGAGGACGGTCTGTCAAGAGGTCACTGCTGGTGCAATGTTGTTGCTGGTGTGGAGGAGCTGCCAGCGTGGAGAGGCTGGACGTTGTCACTGGCGTTCACGTTGCTGAGTAGCTGGAACAGGAGAAGACGAAATGCTGGAACTGGAGGATCACGGTGGAGGCTGCGACTGGCTCTGCTGCCGTCGAGTGTGGTGGCTGTTATTGCTGGAGCTTTGAATTTGTTGTGCAGGAAGTTGCTGGTGGAGGAGGACAAACAATAAATTGAATATAAAAAAGGACAACTATTTTAACAGATCACTTTAATTCTATGCCACAACTAGATCTAGTTATTACATGAGACCGTATGAGTGTATTTGAGAGTATGCTAACATGTGATATTCATCTTGTAATCATCGGACACCTGACATCTATGCCTTTTTTCGGAGATGTTATCCTCGGGAAAAGAAAGGGGGAAGCCGGGGTGGAATTAGGGATGCAGAGTGCGAAACAATTAAACCACTGGTTGAATAAATCAAGAATCATACATGAATTGATTTCACTAAATACGAAGTACATAAAAATATATTAAAACACACACATGAATTATTAATTTAATAAATAAATACCAAGCAGATAAAATATTATCTTACCGAAATGTTTCCGTTAGGATCTCTGTATTAGTCTTGGCTACCACGGCAGGCTTTATAAACCACGAGCACCTTTTTTATACTCAAGATGATGTGCGTTATGTAATGCATCAAATAATCTTTTAAATTTTATTATATATATATATTTATATATATATATATATATGAATTGTTTAATTCTTAATTTTTTCATGTAAAATATTAAAACCTCAAATATTTTTTTGTAATTTTCTTGAGTTTATATAAATCAACCCGTGTAACTCGACCTTTTGATCGGATCACTCCCGAACTAAATTTAATAACTATGTACGAATCATCAATTTTCTATTTCTCACAATTTTCTAGTTCTTGTGAGTGGTGTCGGGAGGCTATGATGGGAGAAACTAAAAGGGGGGTTCTAGTTTGGCTTTCTGAATATGATGAGGGGTACTGTGTTGTGGTGTTGTTTTTGGGTTTTCAAAGAAAGATGAAAAACAAGCTGTGATGGATGGTTTTGATATCACTGGTTTGGTTATGGTGGAGATGGTTGAGGCTGAGAAGGGAAATGGTGGAGGCTGAATTATAGTAGGGTTAACACTGGTGAAAGGCTATGCACAATATTGTTGGGGAAATGAAAATATAGTTTTCTCTTTTAGAAGAGGAGAAATTTTCTGTGTTTTGTTTTGTTTTATTTTCTTATCTGCTTCCTGCGCTGAATTTTTTTTATCTGCCCCCTATAAATCTTTGATTTGCTTCCCCGACTGCCCCCTAGACCCCCGACCTTTTGTTTTCTTCTTTTAAAAAAAAAATTTGTTTAAAATTTTAAAATTAAAGGAACTGAAAATATTCTTACGATCTCTTCCCAACTAAAGATTAGGGAGAAAGGCGAAAAGAGCACAATAGTTGACAAATCTGGAAATCAATCTCAAATCTTTTAATAATTAATTTTTAACCTCTCTAAAAATTAAATTAAAAGAAAATAAATTAAAATTTAGGTTATGATAGTTATCTCCTCTTTACAATACTAATAATACAAAGATATTAAAAATTTTATTTTCTTTTGGCTTTGTTTAGTAAGTGTGTAAAGAAAATAAGCATGAAAGCCCTTCATTTCTTTTTTTGTTTTTGTTTTTAAGTGATCTAATTATTCAGGCAACTTGCCCATTGATGGAAGTTTCAAAGTGTTGTTACCCCAAATTTTGACCCACCTTTTTAATAAATTTTTCAAAAAATCCAAAAATAGTGAAAAAACAACAAAAATCCAAAAAAATATGTTTTTAATATATTTGCAATGTTTTTAGCATTTTCAACGTCGTTTAAAAAGAATTTAATTTTTCAAAAAGATTTTCAAACGTGTTCGACTTTTCACGCGTCGTTTTTAAAATCATTGATTTTCCTCATCGAGTCGATGTTGATATTGTTCGTTTTCAAAAAAATACAAAAACACAAGAAAAATCAAATTTTACAAAAAAAAAGAGGAAAAGAGAAGAAAAAAAAAGTTAAGGGACCAATTTTGAAAACTTGGCAATATTTTTGCCTATAAATACTGGTTTCTAACACTTGCAATGGGGGGGTTCATTTGGTAATTTTGGGGAAAGGCAACACAAAGGGGGAAAACCCTAAAAAAACTAACAGCTTCCTCTCCCTCATGAAGGACCAGCCGCCAGCCCCTGCTGGGTTTTGATTTTTTCCAACCGCCGGCCACCCCCCGGGGATTTTGATCTTCTCCTTACAGCCGCTTGAAAACAAAACACAGAGACTCCCTTCTCACCCTCACGGTCTCCCCACTTCTTCTTCCTTACCCGGCCAAACAGCCCCCACCTTTTGATTTTTCTCTTCTCCCTTAAACCTGCCAAACAGCCGCCGCCCCCCCCCCGAAGGAGCTGATTTTTTTTTTTCTCTTCCGGCCAGCCAAGAGCTTGGCGCCAGGAAACCAAACAGCCCCTCCCCCCAAACAGCCACTCATTTGTTTTTCTCTTCTTCAATCTCTCTCCAGCCGATCACCAAGACAACAGCCTCTCATCAAATTTTTTCCCTTTTTCTCACCGAACCTCACTGCCCGGACGATCCCCTGCCTCTGATTTTGTTTTTCTTCTTCCCCCCGGAGGATCTGCCCTCCAGCGGTCTATCTTCTTCCTCCAGCAGCGGCAGCTTCTGCTCACAGCCGACGGACCCAGCTCCTCTCCACCGACCAGGGAACGGGCAGGGCTGTTCCCATCGCCTCAGACCCACGGTTTCCTTCTCCGGCCAGCAGCAGCGGCTCCTTCCCCATCAACGGTGTCAGTTTTCCCCTTCGATCTCTTCCACAACAACCGGCCGGCAGCAGATCTCATCGCCTCCCATAGCAGCCCAGACACGGCGCCCACAGAAGCCAACCGACGATAAGCCACTCTCCTCCTCCACGACTGATCTGCCATCGGAGAAGAAGAAGAAACAAGAACAGACCGGACAAGAAGAAGCAAAATCCGAAGCAGATTTGAAGGAGAAGAGAAGCGGATCTAAAAAATTTTAATTAAAATCAACTGCCATTTGCGTTTCTTGGATTTGCAGGTGGTGAGTTTTCTCACGGGCAGCAGGAGATTGAAGAGGGGAAGAAGGCGATCCAGAACCCCCTGCTGTTGGATTTATCTCACGCGCCGCCACTGTTGCTGCTCCCAGAAATCAAGCTGAACACTGTTCCAGCGGCAGAAGTCTATCCCTGTAATTTCAGTCGGTTTTGGGGTTAATTTTGTAATTGTAAAATTGTTTAATGTAATATTTGTGTAATTTTGAGTTTATTTTTTTTATAGTTTGTATTTTATGTAAATGTGGATGAAAATGAAAATAAAAATGAAAATGAAAATGAAAAAGAAAATGAAAAGGAAAGGAAAGAGAGAGTGATAATAATAATAATAAAAAAAAGAAATGTTTGTGTGTGTGTGTTTGTATTGTTTTTGTTTCTATGTATGTTATTGAATAAAAAAAAACAAGGAATTTAAATGTGTTTTTTTTTTTTGTTTTGGGCGGGCTGGAACATCAGCTCAGCCCCTTTTCACTCCGGGCTAGAACATAAGCCCAGCCCATGCGGCTGGGCTGAGTCCTCTTTTTTTTTTTTTCTCTTTTGGGCCGGAACATCAGCCCATGCCCATGGGTCTGGGCTGAGTCCATATTTTTTTTTTGGGCCGGAACATCAGCCCAGCCCATGCGGCTGGGTTGAGTCCAGCCCTGTTACCAGAGGGTTGGAACACCAGCCCAGCCCATGCGGCTGGGCTGAGTCCAGCCTTGTGGCTGGGCCAATACAGGCCCAGCCCAAGCTATTTATTATATGTATATATCTATTTATTATTATTTTTTTTTTACATATAATTTTTTTTTATATATATGATAAAATGGCAAGAATAAAGAAGAATTTAACATTCTGATTTCATCACGGATAAAGAATCATGAACTTACATGTAAGTTGTATTTTCTGAAATTCGATGAAAGAATAGAATTTTTAAAACTTCTTTAACACATCAAGTCCACAAAGCAGCTTACCTCAGGTAGGGTGCGTTAGGGGTGCTAATACCTTCCCTAACCACAACCAGTCCCGTACCCGCGATCTCTGACAAGACCAGTACATCAGGTTTCCTAGTAGCCCTCAATAAATTACTAGGTGGCGACTCCAAAGAAACAAATCAGCAAAACAGGACGAATAATCGCCAGCCGATGCCGCGCTCGGATTTTTTTTGGGGTGCGACAGAATGGCGACTCCACTGGGGCATCGGCTAAAAATCCAAATATTACATTAAACAATTTTACAATTACAAAATTAACCCCAAAACCGACTGAAATTACAGGGATAGCCTTCTGCCGCTGGAACAGTGTTCAGCTTGATTTCTGGGAGCAGCAACAGTGGCGGCGCGTGGATCTCACGCGCCGTCAAAAAAATCCAACAGCAGGGGGTTCTGGATCGCCTTCTTCCCCTCTTCAATCTCCTGCTGCCCGTGAGAAAACTCACCACCTGCAAATCCAAGAAACGCAAATGGCAGTTGATTTTAATTAAAAAATTTTAGATCCGCTTCTCTTCTCCTTCAAATCTGCTTCGGATTTTGCTTCTTCTTGTCCGGTCTGTTCTTGTTTCTTCTTCTTCTCCGATGGCAGATCAGTCGTGGAGGAGGAGAGTGGCTTATCGTCGGTTGGCTTCTGTGGGCGCCGTGTCTGGGCTGCTATGGGAGGCGATGAGATCTGCTGCCGGCCGGTTGTTGTGGAAGAGATCGAAGGGGAAAACTGACACCGTTGATGGGGAAGGAGCCGCTGCTGCTGGCCGGAGAAGGAAACCGTGGGTCTGAGGCGATGGGAACAGCCCTGCCCGTTCCCTGGTCGGTGGAGAGGAGCTGGGTCCGTCGGCTGTGAGCAGAAGCTGCCGCTGCTGGAGGAAGAAGATAGACCGCTGGAGGGCAGATCCTCCGGGGGGAAGAAGAAAAACAAAATCAGAGGCAGGGGATCGTCCGGGCAGTGAGGTTCGGTGAGAAAAAGGGAAAAAATTTGATGAGAGGCTGTTGTCTTGGTGATCGGCTGGAGAGAGATTGAAGAAGAGAAAAACAAATGAGTGGCTGTTTGGGGGGAGGGGCTGTTTGGTTTCCTGGCGCCAAGCTCTTGGCTGGCCGGAAGAGAAAAAAAAAATCAGCTCCTTCGGGGGGGGGAGGCGGCGGCTGTTTGGCAGGTTTAAGGGAGAAGAGAAAAATCAAAAAGGTGGGGGCTGTTTGGCCGGGTAAGGAAGAAGAAGGGAGACCGTGAGGGTGAGAAGGGAGTCTCTGTGTTTTGGTTTTCAAGCGGCTGTAAGGAGAAGATCAAAATCCCCGGGGGTGGCCGGCGGTTGGAAAAAATCAAAACCCAGCAGGGGCTGGCGGCTGGTCCTTCATGAGGGAGAGGAAGCTGTTAGTTTTTTTAGGGTTTTCCCCCTTTGTGTTGCCTTTCCCCAAAATTACCAAAATGACCCCCCCATTGCAAGTGTTAGAAACCAGTATTTATAGGCAAAAATATTGCCAAGTTTTCAAAATTGGTCCCTTAACTTTTTTTTTCTTCTCTTTTCCTCTTTTTTTTTGTAAAATTTGATTTTTCTTGTTTTTTTTGTATTTTTTTTGAAAAACGAGCAATATCAACATCGACTCGATGAGGAAAATCAATGATTTTAAAAACGACGCGTGAAAAGTCGAACACGTTTGAAAATCTTTTTTGAAAAATTAAATTCTTTTTAAACGACGTTGAAAATGCTAAAAACATTGCAAATATATTAAAAACATATTTTTTTGGATTTTTGTTGTTTTTTCACTATTTTTGGATTTTTTGAAAAATTTATTAAAAAGGTGGGGTCAAAATTTGGGTAACAACAGATGCCCCCTCTTTACAATGCTTACGAAGCAAAACTCCTCAATGTTTTGCATAGTAAACTTTGTAAAGAAAAGAAAAAGAAAATGATCTTATTATACTCACTCAAACACACTGGCTACTTTCACGGGCCGACCTGCCCACAACATACTCAAAGTGGTCTATTTTTCAGGGGCGACCGACCCACACACTCTCACACTGGTCTGTTTTCAGGGTGGCGACCTGCCCACACATACTACTCACCTCTGGTCTATTTTCAGGGGGCGACCGACCCACACTCTCACACTGGTCTCTATTTTTCAGGGCAACCTGCCCACACACTCACACTGGTCTACTTTCAGGGGAACCTGCCCACACACTCACACTGGTCTATTTTCACGGGCGACCTTCCCTTTTGATTGCGTTTACCTGAGATCCCATCTAGCGATCTAACAAGAACAAAAATCGGTGTAGCTCGATCAACCTAAAATCCCATCTAGTGATTCTGCGTGATTAGGCTAAACTGAGATCCCTTCGCCGATCCCCTTTAACCATAACCAAGGTCCTGTGTGGTTTAGACTGAACTGAGATCCCTTCGCCGATCCCTTTAACCATAACCAAGGTCTGTGTGGTTAGACTGAACTGAGATCCCTTCGCCGATCCCCTTCAACCAGAACCAAAATCCTTTCCAATTAGGTTAAACTGAGATCCCTTCGTCGATCCCCTTTAACCATAACCAAGGTGTGTGTGGTTGGGCTGAACTGAGATCCCTTCACCGATCCCCTTCAACCAGAACCAAAATCCTTTCCAATTAGGTTAAACTAAGATCCCTTCGTCGATCCCCTTTAACCATAACCAAGGTGTGTGTGGTTGGGCTGAACTGAGATCCCTTCGCCAATCCCTTTCAACCAGAACCAAAATCCTTTCCAATTAGGTTAAACTGAGATCCCTTCGCCGATCCCCTTTAACCATAACCAAGGTGTGTGTGGTTGGGCTGAACTGAGATCCCTTCACCGATCCCCTTCAACCAGAACCAAAAATCCTTTCCAATTAGGTTAAACTGAGATCCCTTCGTCGATCCCCCTTTAAAACCATAAACCAAGGTGTGTGTGGTTGGGCTGAAACTGAGATCCCTTCGCCGATTCCCTTCAACCAGAACCAAAATCCTTTCCAATTAGGTTAAACTGAGATTCCCTTCGCCGATCCCCTTTAACCATAACCAAGGTGTGTGTGGTTGGGCCTGAACTGAGATCCCTTCGCCAATCCCTTTCAACCAGAACCAAAATCCTTTCCAATTAGGTTAAACTGAGATCCCTTCGCCGATCCCCTTTAACCATAACCAAGGTGTGTGTGGTTGGGCTGAACTGAGATCCCTTCACCGATCCCCTTCAACCAGAACCAAAATCCTTTCTAATTAGGTTAAACTGAGATCCCTTCGTCGATCCCTTCGTCGATCCCCTTTAACCATAACCAAGGTGTGTGTGGTTGGGCTGAACTGAGATCCCTTCACTGATCCCCTTCAACCAGAACCAAAATCCTTTCCAATTAGGTTAAACTGAGATCCCTTCGTCGATCCCCTTTAACCATAACCAAGGAATGTGTAGGGTTGGGCTAGACTGAGATTCCTTTCGGCAATCCCCTCTAACCAGAACCAAAATCCTGTGTGTGGTTGGGATAGACTGAGATTCCTTTCGGCAATCCCCTCTAACCAGAACCAAAATCATGTGTGTGGTTGGGATAGACTGAGATTCCTTTCGGCAATCCCCTCTAACCAGAACCAAAATCCTGTGTGTGGTTGGGATAGACTGAGATTCCATTCGGCAATCCCCTCTACCCAGAACCAAAATCCTGTGTGTGGTTAGGATAGACTGAGATTCCTTTCGGCCATCCCCTCTAACCAGAACCCAAATCCTTTCCAATTAGGTTAAACTGAGATCCCTTCGCCGATCCCCTTTAACCATAACCAAGGAATGTGTGTAGCTCGGTCAACCTGAAACCCCTTCTGGCGATTCCCTTTAACCAAAGCTACATGAGATCCCATCTGGCGACCTCATTCAACTGGAACAAAAGAATGTGTAAAAAGTGGTCTTATTATAATGGGTGACCTACCCAGATGGAAAGAATGTGAAAAGTGCGGTCTCATTGTCATGGGTGACCTACCCGGATGGAAAAAATATGAAAAGCGTGGTCTCATTGTCATGGGTGACCAACCCAAATGGAAGATGTGATATGAAAAGTGTGAAAAATAGGACTTACCTGGCGAAGTCTTTGAGGGGATGACAGAAGAAGGGCTGGAAAACTTGGTGCTTCCTGATAATTCTCGATCATAGGGTTTGAAAAACTCGGTGTTTCCTGACTGCAAGGGTTGAAAAACTCAAGGCTTTCCCGGTTGCAAGGTTGATCTATTCATTTCTTTGGGATTTTCCTAATGGTAGGGTTCATCCCATCTTCCCCTTTTATTCCATGATCAAAACCGATTCTTTATTATCACCACCAAATGCTTTCTTTTCTTCCACCATCTTGCTGGAGCCTCATTAAGGATTTTCCTGTAACAATTCAAAAATATGTGCAAATGGTTTTTTTTTTTTTTTTTTTTTTTGAGGTTAGATGATATGCATGCATCCTTACCTGATTTGAAATATAGGGTCCCCCCCTCTTTGATGCTCCATCGTCATAGGGTGCCTTTGTTTGTATCCCAAAGCTTTCTTTGTTCTTTCCGATGTATTGGCTCATTCATGTGCTAGCCATCCACTCAGCTGTAAATGCAGTGCCCATCCCGGGCTGTCTTTGACAATTACTGCTTGCATCATTTATCAAGCTTGACCCTGCCCCCAAGTGTGGTACTGCTTGATTCATCATGAAGGATTTTCTCTCCTGGCTTCTTCTGAGAATTATCCTCTGATTGATTGTGTGCATCATGCCAATACCCATCAAGATTGTTAATCAGTCATATAACTTGCCTCTAGTTGAAACAGTACTCTTCAAGTACATGTTATCATCAGCCTCCTTGGAACTCAATCAGTCATCTAGACATGCATCTCATAGCTTGCAGTATAAAGCTCATGGTTGTATGCCCAGTGCTCTTCTCATAGATTCTTTCAACTCTTCTAATCAGATTGTGAAAAGAAATGCCTCGGCCTCATCAATGATGCTACTTCTATCACCCATACTCATGCGGTGAAGTGCTCATCTGGCTTCAAAACAAATTGTCCCACACAGTCAGTCTTCGGGGTGGGTGCCTTTCTGACATTCATTCAATGCAGTTGCGTGGTAACGTCTGTCGATAACCATGTTTCAAAGGATGACAATATGAGATTTTCCTTCAAGTGCATCATTGTTCCACAGTCAGTCTTGGTGGTGTGCATATGTTCGATGTTCATTCAAATGCACTCACCCGATAAACATCTGTCAGGAGTCATAGCCATGTTTCAGAGGGTGACCCAAGATGAAGATATGAAAATATCCTTCAAGTGCAGTGTTTGCTCATCAATTGCTGCTGAAGTTTACTAAATCATGGATTGTCTTTTGAACAACATTGCCCCTAGTTGATCTGAACATGCTCATTCTTCTGTTTACAACCAAATGGCTTTTGTGAATGCCAGGGATGACTTTGATGGACTTTGATGACTCATCATGTGATTCTTTCTTTGCCCCTAGCTGATCTGGATACTGTTTGTTTTCCTTCTTAAGGTCCACTGTATTGCCCCCAGCTGCTCAACTTTTCAAGGAGTGTCGAGGACTTCAATGTCATTTTTATCAACGATTTTGCATACTCAATCAATGTTCTTCTGTGTTTGATAATCTTCCTTGTTCTGGAATCAACTCTCATATTTTCAAAAGATCATGTTTGTTCAAAGTCTAATTTGTTGAAATGAAATCAGAGATGTCCTTTTTTGAAAAATCTTTTTTGAAAATCAAGTTTTTTTTTTTTATCAAAGACCCAACACACGTTATTTTGAAAATACACAGTCCTTTGATTGTCTTGTATTTTGAAAAACAGAAATCGACCCGTTGTAGGATTAAAATGGCTTTTTCCATGGTTTTTGTATCAATTTGAATCCTTGATATTGGGTATATCATTTGATGGTCTGTGATGAGGTGACATTTTTATGAATTTCAAAAACAAGATGCTCAGGCTTTATCAAGAAAAGTTGTTTTCTTTTCTTAGCATTTTTTTATCAGCATGCATAATAACCAGTAGCTTAATTCATGAAGTCACGACCCTTATAGAAAAGCTCTTCAAGTTTTGAGAGCGCCATTTATCGGTTCAAATTGCTTGCTTGATTAAAAAGGGCTTTTAAAAGCACGTAATGCAGGCTATGGCTCATGGCTATGAAAGAAAGGAATTTTAAAGGCTCAAAAGGTGTTTGAGGGTTTCAAAGACCTAGGATCAACATCAACTATTCATCAACTCTTTTATATCGTTGTCTTTGTAGAGGAAACGACATATAACCTTGTTAGCCTCAAAGTTCAGACTTTTCTTAACATAAGTCATAATGCAAATCCACATTTCCTTGATGAATAACCAACCTTAATCATCTGATAACATCAGAGGCTTTATAATGGACACCCAAAAGTCACGTTTATAGCTTAGTCTTTTTTTTTCTTTTTTTTCTTTTTTTTTATTGATTGAAATTTCTTTTGCTTTTCATAGACGTGATAGGCGTTCTCCTTCCTTTATCTTTAACTTGTCTTTAAGTGAAGGCAAATTCAACTCTTTTTTCGTTCTTTTTTTCATAGCCTTCCTAAAAACTTTCTTACATGCCCCAGTCAATGTGTCTTCTTCTAGCTCTCTCTCAATCATTGGACTTTTGTTCTAAGCCTTCCTCTTTATCCATTAATCATATCAATGTCTTCAAAAAATATCTCTTATTTTGCCCCAGTGTGGGGTGTGATCCTAGTCAGGGTTTTCATGAAAAGATATTTTATCCAGCTCAAAAATGGGACTACAAAGGATATAATCTTTAGAAAGTGAAGGGAATATCAAAGAGGGCCTTTTCTCATTTCAAGCAAGGTCGGTTAGAATTGATAAATTTTGACCTCATCCAGTGTAATGAGTGGGACTTGTAAGAATCATGATTCACGAGTCCATAACCACCGAATCCACTACATGTCATTATGCATACTGCTAAAACTTAGCTATATGCTGTGTGGTTCAGTTTTGTGTGAGAGTTCAAAATTGTTTAGTCACCTCATGTTATTTTCAAACATCGAGTCATTTCTGTAATCAAAACACTTTTAATCTTCCAGATTGATTAACCTTTATCGCATGTTGGAGTTTGATCAAAATATTTTGTCAGAATAAAATGCTAAACATCTGTTGATTTCAAAACAACAAAGAGACAAAAGCAAGACATGTTTCGTTGAAGGATGAGATGTAATCCCAAAACAAAATGCAGAATTTCATAACAATATGATTGACTGTTCATCACCATTCTTGAATAAGCTTTTTTTTTCTGGCAATATGTGTGTTTTGCCAAGCATTTTCGATCACATGTCATTTTGATGATGTTCGGGGGACAATATAGCCAATGACACCATCCTTCACAGACTATACTTGTCTCTTGCTCTCCAACTTCAAGACTCAATTCTTACAATTCTTGAAACTGTTCACTTGAAATGGTTGAGGACCCCATCATGACATCACATCTCTTGTCTAGATTAAACCACCTAGAAAATGGTGGTTGCATGGGATTTGTCGGAGTCAGGTAAAAGTCTGAAATCTAGTAGATGCTGGTCGGCAAACTTAAATGGCAGAGGAATGTCAATTTTGGCAAAAACATTTGAGCAATTGATGCTACCATGAAACCTGGCTAAACCACATAATTAAGGTTTCCCACCTTCAGAGTCTTCTTTGGATTCATCTCTCATCATTGTGCTAGAATCCTTGGCAGAACATTCAATCTTTCCCCTCTTCATAACTTGTTCAATTCCCTCAGCAATTCTCACAACATCATGTCAATCTTCTAATGTTGTTGTGGTTGTTTTAGGACTGTTGGAAACCTCTCCATGTCTAGGTAATCCTGGCAGTGCGCAAAAACAAACATGTATGGAATCATATGTTGTCAAAATTGGAAGAGAAACTGATGAATCTACAACATTTTCTGTTTCCTCTTTGATCCTCCACTAACGGTGCAACAAACAGCCACTCGAGTTTTAATGCCAATACTGGTAGGAGAAAATTATGGACAATCTGAAACCACTGCATCCCTTCTTGGATTTCCCAATTACAAATCCTCAAGTAGATTCCTGCCGAGAGATCTCTGCAACGTTGAAGTTTGATGTCTGCTCCATGTTTTCAAACCAAATCTGGCTCTTCAACATGCTACAATTTCTTCGTGCTGAAATTGACGAGAGAAATATTTGTAGCATATGTAATTAGTAGATCCTCTCTTGCATTCTCAACTTGCAGCATCATAAACAGATTTTTGTAGAGAGAGCTCTACCACGTTGAAGTTCGACGACTACTCATATTTTCAGACCAGGCCTGACTCCTTTGCCTAGTACAATGTTTTGCTCGTGCCACACGTAGAAGTTCAGTATCTGATCATGATTTTTCAGACTAACACCTTGTGCTGCTGAATTGGAATTGAGCTCATAATTGGGGTAACTTCAAAGCAGACTAATGCACCATGAACAGGAAACTAGTAGTCGTTTGGTTCTATTAGATGATGTGGAGGCGATGAGCACTTAACAGTACAACTGGACAAGAATCAGAGTTGTCATTAGTTGATGACTGAAGGCATTGTTGTTGTTGTTCATGACTGAAAAGGAGAGATACAGCTTCACTTGGACGTGGACAAACAGTGTTCCCACAGAAGACTGTGCAGACATTCTCTTTCCATTTAAATACTTAACACTTGTTCAAGCAAATCTGAGTCTAGCTATTTCACCTTTGAGGCTCTCAACCTTAATCTGATAATGAGCCTCTATCCGACACCTTTCTTCACTTCCATCATCTTTCTTCAATCACGTGCAGCACAACTTGTGCGGGGACCTACCTTTCAACCCGGTACATGCATGATAAATTTATGAATATGTAATCTATATGATGAACTCGCCCTTCGAGGGGTGACAATATGGTCGTAACTCTTGTATGATGGAACAAGAATCATGATTTTTGCCCAAACTCTACAATGAAAATTTTCGGAGTGACGGCCAATGTGTCACCCACAAGTCTTGGGTTCAAGATGCTTCAAGAAGGGTTTGCTCGGATGCAAAACAAATATTTACGGAGCATACATCCTACAGGCAGGTTCTAATCTTTTTAAGTGAGACAAAAGGTAGGTTTACTATTCGGTCTCTAAAAAAGGTCTCTTGTTGTCCCAGTGATCGCCCTCGTGGAGGCAATATGGGGGCTTGTAGGCAATGAGATGGCACGTGTCCAACTATTACCAGTCTAAGCACTCAACGAAGAGTTAGGGTTTACACAAACTTAAACCTTGACTAAAAGTCATAAGGTAAGCTGTTAGTCCCCCTCCTAACCTGAAGCTTGTGTGTGCTTTAAAAAATTAACTATGTGATGCATGAGATAATTCTACAAAATGCATGGATAAAAAAAAATAAAAATAAAACACAAAAATGCAAAAACATACACATCAAATATACAAAGCTTAGTCCAATATGTTGAAAACAATACCTTCCCCAGCGGAGTCGCCATTCTGTCGCACCCCAAAAAAAATCCGGCGAGCGGCATCGGCTGGCGATTATTCGTTCCTGTTTTGCTGATTTGGTTCGTTGGAGTCGCCACCTAGTAATTTATTGAGGGCTACTAGGAAACCTGATGTACTGGTCTTGTCAGAGATCACGGGTAAGGGACTGGTTGTGGTTAGGGAAGGTGTTAGCACCCCTAACGCACCCTACCTGAGGTAAGCTGCTTTGCAGACTTGATGTGTTAAAGAAGTTTTAAAAATTCTGTTCTTTCATCGAATTTTAGAAAATACAACTTACATGTAAGTTCATGATTCTTTATCCGTGATCAAATCAAAATATTAAATTCTTCTTTATTCTTGCAATTTTATCATAATAAGAAAAAAAACATTCATCAACAAAAACACACAATTCTAAGGCTTTGATAAATCAGTTATTACTTTTCCAGACTATATGTAGATACATGTTCTACATTTCCATGGAAAATTCAACATGATTTTTATCTGTCCTTTAGATATTTGTGCATATAAATTAAATTATATATACATAAAAAAAAACACAAAATAAGTAAATAAATATATATATATACATATAATAAATAGCTTGGGCTGGGCCTGTATTGGCCCAGCCACAAGGCTGGGCTCAGCCCAGCCGCATGGGTTGGGCTGGTGTTCCAGCCCCTCTGGTAACAGGGCTGGGCTGAGTCCAGCCCTGTTGCATTTTGGGCCGGAGCATCAGCCCAGCCCTGTTACCAGAGGGCTGGAACACCAACCCAACCCATGCGGCTGGGCTGAGCCCAGCCTTGTGGCTGGGCCAATACAGGCCCAGCCCAAGCTATTTATTATATGTATATATATATATATATATTTATTTACTTATTTTGTGTTTTTTTTTTATGTATATATAATTTAATTTATATGCACAAATATCTAAAGGACAGATAAAAATCATGTTGAATTTTCCATGGAAATGTAGAACATGTATCTACATATAGTCTGGAAAAGTAATAACTGATTTATCAAAGCCTTAGAATTGTGTGTTTTTGTTGATGAATGTTTTTTTTTCTTATTATGATAAAATTGCAAGAATAAAGAAGAATTTAATATTTTGATTTGATCACGGATAAAGAATCATGAACTTACATGTAAGTTGTATTTTCTAAAATTCGATGAAAGAACAGAATTTTTAAAACTTCTTTAACACATCAAGTCTGCAAAGCAGCTTACCTCAGGTAGGGTGCGTTAGGGGTGCTAACACCTTCCCTAACCACAACCAGTCCCTTACCCGTGATCTCTGACAAGACCAGTACATCAGGTTTCCTAGTAGCCCTCAATAAATTACTAGGTGGCGACTCCAACGAACCAAATCAGCAAAACAGGAACGAATAATCGCCAGCCGATGCCGCTCGCCGGATTTTTTTTGGGGTGCGACACAAAGATCTTTTAAAAGCGGTTTAATTATTTCATACGACATGTCCGTTGGTGAAAAATACGAAAAGTTTTTTAAAAGTGATCTAATTTTTCTAGACAACTTGCCCGTTGGTTAAAAATATAAAGATTTTTTAAAAGTGGTCTAATTGTTTTAAACAACCTATCCATTGGTGAAAAATACAAAGATTTTTTTAAAGTGGTCTATTTGTTTCAGACAACCTATCAGTTGGTGAAAATATGAAGATTTTTTTAAAAGTAGTCTAATTCTCATAGACGATCTGTTTAGATGAAAAATACAAAAAAAATTTAGGATTGATCTTATTTTTTCAAGTGACCTACCCATTCATTAAAAAAACATTTCTCAAAAGTAAAAACTTTTTAGGAGTATTTTTAATTTTTTGCCATTTTAAGGTGACATTTGATGGACCTAACATGGATTTTTCTTATAATTTTTTTGCAAAACACATTGTTCAATTCTTTAAAGTTAGCTAACATGCATGCATTCTTATCTAATTTGAAATATAGACCCTTATTGTTTCTCAATCTCTTTGTTGCTTGATTGGTGAGGTCTTGCTATTCTTTATTTTAGTTCTCTTGATCGTTTGACTTCTAGTCCACTTGAGTTGGTCCATTTAAGTTTTTATCCAGAAGTTTTTAAATTTTACACATCTAAGTTTTTATAGTACCTATCGTGACCCATTTACTTATTGGAAATTATTTGTCTCGTTGATCAATTTGAAATGATTATTTATTATTTCATTGTCTCATTGCTAAAAACATTCAATGTCACTTGTTGTCTTAAAAGATTTAAATTGCCTTCTGTAAACAACAATGCCATCTTGTCTCAATACTAGAAGTATTCTTTTTTATTTTACTATTACCTTGAAGGGATCAAATCACCTTTTACATACAACATTCCCCCCCCCCTTTTTTTGCCATTACCACTTAATGTGCTTTGTTAATGATTTAGACAAACAATGGCTTTAATAACCCTCTTTTTTTTTTTTTTTATTGGTTTTAGTGAGGAAATCTTTATTTATAAATGAATTTTAAAATCTTGATCTTGCATTTTGAAAATAAATATTGTTTTTATGTGAGTTTAAAATGATTTACTTTTGAAATATCACAATTTGTGAAGGTATATCATGAGATAACTTTCTGCTTTTGTAGGTTTGAAAGCAAGAGACTCAAGTATAAGCTAAAAGTTTTGTATAAGAAAAATCTGTATATTTTTTTTTTTGTCTTGTAAGGTACTTATTTATATTAAAGAGTTTCAAAATTCCAAACAAACACAAACTCTATTTTAAAAAAAAATATTCAAATTTATTTAAAATTTAAAAACAAAAGAATTGAAAATATTTTGATGATCGTTTTCCAACTAAAAATTAGAGGGAAAAAAAGACAAAAGCATATTATAATTCCTGATTTTTTTACAAGTTGACAAATCATACTTTTATCAAAATCAATCCTGATTTTTGAATATCTAATTTTTAACCTCTCTAAAAATAAAATAAAATTAAAAGTAAATAGTTCAAAGTTATGAAAATATTTATATTAAAACACAACATGTACGCAAGACGATCTTAATTAAATGCATACAATGGACTAGATGGATGGAACATGGTTCAAGCAACTAAGAGAATCTAAAATTCTAAACAATTTGGGTTATGTTTTAAAATCATATAAATGAATATTTAATTTCAATATATGTATCTACAAACGTTAGCAAGTACGAGACTTAAAGAATATAATCTTCAAGTTGGATTAATTTAAATGCATGTCCATTCATTTGAAAAAAATTAAAAAAATAAAAAAACTTTTCTACATTGAACCCACCACCAAGCTAGCAAGCTATTAACAGCAATTCTC
Source organism: Populus alba (assembly GCF_005239225.2). Taxonomy (NCBI): domain Eukaryota; kingdom Viridiplantae; phylum Streptophyta; class Magnoliopsida; order Malpighiales; family Salicaceae; genus Populus; species Populus alba. The sequence continues at coordinate 2,698,666 of NC_133294.1, read as the reverse complement.
CGTATGGCGGCTTTCAAAAGATGACTATCTCATAATGTAGACTTGGTCTCACTTATTATAAGAAAGAAGTTTAGAGATTAGATGCCTATATATGTATAATTTTTTAAAAAAATTTATATGTATTAACTTTTTTTTTTTTTTTTTTTTTGATGTTGCGTTTGTTTTTAGTAGTGGGATGCACCATTAAAAACAAAAAATATAATAGCAAAAATATAAAAATATTGTTTTTATTTTTGTGTTTTCTTTTTTATTGTAAAGAATTGTACTCCACAACAAACACAAAAGTAGAAGAAAATAAATTTTTAGTCTGTACTGTTACAATTCTAAATCACATTAATAATTTTGATTTTTGAAGGTTACTTGAAAAAAATACTATTTATAATTAAAAAATTAAAATTATTAAATGAGATATTGAAAATAATTTTATAATATTTTATAATACATTTTTTATTTGAAAGTTTAAATAACATTAGATCAATAATTTCCTTAAAAAACTTTTGTGGATCAATATTATTGCAAGCCAAGACGATTATGATATAGACAAGTTGAATTCTATATATGATCAGAAGTAGGATATTTGCTGAAGTACTACTTCCTCATCACACAAACTCCTTGGCATGCTGCAGGGCATCAAGATAAAAAAGTTGACTTCGGATAAAAAAAAATGATAAGAAAGGATTTAACCAAATTCTATCCTAGAGACAAACTTGGAATTTAAGCTTGAAAATGTCTTAACATCAAAATTTATTCAGCAGTTTGTCAGCATGATGACTGCCATGTCTGACGACGTGGTGATCACTAGACATCTGACTTTGTTAGAATCTTAATTAGTCCAAGTGGCATTGAGAGAAGCAGCCATCGTGTCGACAACCAACTGAGATTTTTTTAAATTCAATTACATGTTCATTTTTATCAAGCAAGTTAATTAAATTTTCAATCCAGCTAGCTAATAATTGATTGGTAGAATGGACATCTTACCGCCCGCCTCACGGTCTACTATTCCTTCATCCCCTTGAATTGCTCAAATTTGATTGTGTATTGCTTAGTTGCTTTGTTTTATAATATGGATTCAATGAGCAATCACATGAAGCATTCCAACTCTACTGTGCTGTCACCGATCATTTCCTGCAGCTTCATCTTTATATTATGAAAATGGAGCCATCATAATCTTATAATAATTAAGTCAACAGAAAATTAGGATATGAATATGCACCACCACATGATTTAAATAACAAAAGCAAACCATATTATTAATTAACTTTCTTAAGGGAATAGCAGATCAAACATCTTGTAATGACAGCTTTCCCCATGATATAAACAGTATGTCGAGGCTAGTATAAAAGAGTTGGCATGTTTCATTGAGTTCTCACTAAGAAATCGAGGTTCAAAACATTGACATTGTCACCTTGACATGGCTAGTTCAAAGCTTTCCCCATGTCTAATCTTTCTTCAAATCATTTTCTTGGTATTTGTCTTTAACTCAGCAAATGCGCAATTGAAGGTAGGGTTTTACAAGGATACATGTCCAAAAGCTGAGGCTATTGTGAAAGAGGTTATGGATCAAGTGATGAAAGTAGCTCCTAGCCTTAGTGGTCCTTTGTTGAGGATGCACTTTCACGACTGCTTTGTTAGGGTATGTGAGCCTTTAATCCATCTCTGATCATTTGAAAATCCTGAGACAGTTTTAAGCTCTTATTATTTTTTTTTTTGCTTGAATTCATGTACAATGCTTATGATGACTAGCTAATTATATATTTCTACAGGGTTGTGAAGGCTCAGTGCTTTTGAACTCCAGTACTGGCCAAGCTGAAAAGGATTCACCTCCAAATTTAAGCCTTAGAGGATATCAAATTATTGACAGAGTCAAGACCGCATTAGAAAAGGAGTGTCCTGGAGTAGTTTCATGTGCCGACATCTTGGCCATTGTGGCTAGGGATGTCACGGTTGCGGTAAGAAATTTCTTTCAAGTTAAGTACATATTTCTTTTGTAGGAAAAATCTGAAGGACAGAATGGTTTTAATTAATAATAATTTATCCTATCAGACTATGGGACCTTTCTGGGAGGTTGAAACTGGAAGAAGGGATGGAAGGGTGTCCACTTTTTCAGAGCCCTTGACAAACCTGCCACCATTTTTTGCAAACATTTCTCAATTGATATCAATGTTTCGTTCGAAGGGTCTAAGCGTGAAGGACCTTGTAGTGCTTTCAGGTACTTAAGCATTTCACTTCATGTTCTTTGTAGAGAGTCTTGTAAAAAGAAATTATACTGAAGTAAATCGTAATTATTCTGTTCTGGCGCCAAGGTGGGCACACCATCGGCACTTCTCATTGCTCTTCATTCAGCTCTCGGCTTTACAACTCCACCGGAAAGGATGGCACCGATCCCACATTGGACTCAGAATACATAGAAAAACTGAAGAATAAATGCAAGGTAGGAGATCAAACTACGCTAGTAGAGATGGATCCCGGAAGTGTGAGGACATTCGATAACAGCTATTATACACTCGTAGCTAAAAGAAGGGGACTTTTCCAGTCTGATGCAGCTCTCCTTGACAACAGTGAGACAAAAGCTTATGTTAAACTTCAATCTGCTGCGACCTATAGATCTACATTCTTCAAAGACTTCGGTGTTTCCATGATAAATATGGGCAGGGTTGAAGTTCTAACCGGTAAAGCTGGTGAAATCAGGAAAGTTTGCAGCAAGGTTAACTAGTTAAAGTTTAGTGTCATTATGGAATAAAATTTATTTTTATTTTTGCATGGAAAGATTTGTATGGCTTGCACGTCCCTTTTTAAGAATTCTTTTCTTTTTTCCTTGAAGATTTGCTTAATTGTGTAAAGTGTGGAAATCCGTTACATTAGTCCATCAATAATAAAAAGTAGTCTCTTTATTATTTGTTGGAGTAGATTAATTTTGTTTTTTATTTTTTTATTTTTGTATTTCACTTTGACAATTAGCTTTATAACCTTTTCAATATACTCTCAATGATTATTCAAAAATATATATATATCACTAAATAGTAACAACTGTTTTTATCCTCTTTTGGAGCACAAAATGGACAGGCAAAACAAGTTGACTGTACATCTAATATGAAGTATTACACTCTTTGCATCATGACGTTATTATCGCTAGAATTAATTTTTTGTAAGCAATATTATTGTGGGATTTAATTTGGGAAAATTATCCTGGTCATCCTATAAGTTATTAATTAACTTTATATTTATTTTTTTTATTTTTTAAAAAATTATAATTTATATAGTTTATATTTTAATGTAAAATAGACTAAACGATATGGTTAATCCTTTGTTACACGCGCAACAAAGTTTGTAATGTAAATTCATGATAAGTATAAAAACAATTGAACTATAGAATAATTAGAGTATTATATATATATAGATTTTTACAAATTAGATTTCAAAACTGACATGGCATAAAAAAGCTCTAGATCACTTAGTTCATTGAATTAAACGATCATATCATTTTTGTTTTTGTTTTTTAATATAACAAGTAATAATATTATAATCCACCACATCAACTAATCAATCAATTTTAATCTATATATATATATATATATATATATATATATATATATGTATGTATGTATGTATGTATTAATTTTATAAATAGCAATCAATGGGCGAACTATGGGTACATTGGGCAAGTGTGCCTGACAGAGTCAAATGTTGTGACAAACTATGCCTGGTTACAAGTGACCCTCACTCAGGTTTTCACCTTGGCAGTGCTGGGCAGTAGTTAAGATTCCATTTCAGATGGGACAATACCTATTTTAGTTCATGAAAATTTAAAACAATAAGCTCGATCCCTACATTAACTAGTTAGGCTGTTAACATCTCCGAAGCCTCGATCCAATTCATTTATCTCAAACCTAACCACTGGAACATGTTTTGATATTCTAATTTGGATCTCTGAATCTACAGTAGCTGTCCCGTTAGCATCAAATCCCAGTCATTCAACATCACATGTAGCTTTTTGTACAGTGTAACTAATCTCCGGGGTCCAATTTATGTCACTTGAAATATTAAAATAAATAACAGTCCAGATTCAACAGAAAAACATATATGATTTGGCTTTGCATGTTCTTAATCAAATATTTAATAGGCTTGTACAAGTCCAGCCCTGGGTTCTCTTAAGGAAGAGCGTGTGAAACATGGCGAAGATACCGGGGAAGGTAATAATTATAAATCAAGTCAATGGACAATAAAAAAAGATAGTGCCTGCATCAAAGCAGTTAGCTATTTTGTTAATTTACTTATTATGCACCGGCTAAGAACTCCACAATCCTGAATAAAATAATCAAAAGGAAAAAATGAACCGCATGGATGAGTACTATATTTATATTTATTTATGTTTAAAAATATAATAATAATTATAGTTTAAAATATTTTAAAAAAATTATTTTTGATATTAGTACATCAAAATAATTTGAAAAAATAATATATTTTTTTAAAAAATTAAATTTTAAAGAAACTCGGTTTAAACCAGGTTTCCAAACAGGTTTTTATAAAAAATCTCTAAAAACATTACTTAAGATTATTTTCTAGTTTCCAAAGGAATTATTTTTTATATTTTTATTTATCTCATATTTATTTTGTCTTAATATCTACTTGCGATAAACATGTCTAACCCATAATTTAAATATTTGGCCAAGTTAGACGGAGTTTAATAATTTTGGAATACTTAATTACATAATAGCGTGTGATTTTAAGTTGTAAGGATAAAATAGAATAAACATTTCTTCTTCTTTTTTCTTTTATAAAATTCCACATTTGCAACATTAATTCTTCAAAGAAATGTTTTACTATTCTCATAAAAACATTCGCAAGATTATTTAATAATAATATACACACTAGAAAAGCAACAATCTAGGACATCACGATGGTTAAATAATTAACATTTAAGATTTATACTGGGAGATGTTAGGTTCAAATCACATATCCCAAAACAAGATCGATCATTATACAAGTACTCATTTAGGATTTTCTTATGCTTGTAAAAAAACTAAACTTTATTTTTTAAAAAAAATAATTTAATATTACAATGTAGCTAATGTCAAAATACCATAAAAGAGCATCGGTCAAATAATATACGATATTTTGTTAGAAATTTTTAAAGTGAGATACCTCAATGGAAGCAATTCAACTAGAAAAAGTTGGAGGGCTGCGTATGTAGTTATCCTTTTGATCATACACTATATGCCTCGCATGACCTGGAGGGGAACCTTTATACTATATGTAGGTATCCTTTGTCGTTATCCTTTTCATATACCATATGCCTTAAAAGACCTGGAGAGGAACCTTTATACCTTGTTCTTGCACAAAACCAAAGACTAGTTTATGCCACAACATCTTGTACTCTCTTTGGACTATCAAATAAATCTGCTTGAACCACATGATTACTTATCCCAAATGCATACATATCGACTACTTTCTTGTCCTTTTTTTATATTGAACCAAGGGATTCTTTGGTTTTATACTTGGTAATCTCGGAGTCTTCTTAGATTTTTACCATTTCACTTTTATCCATCATGAAATTAATTATCACCTAGCAAAGCAAACTTTTAAGACACTAACATGACACGATCAAGTAATAAAGCTCTTACAATTACATGTAATAATAACATAGAAAACGAAAACCAATGGAACAAACAATGACAAGAACATATTCTTTCCTTCCCGAAGACAAATACTTACATTCCTTAACTTCCATTTCAACATTCCTAGCTAAGCTACAAAACCCAACTCCTCAAACACTTCCATCCATCAAAATTCTTTCGAAACCCCCTTCGTTTTCTTGCCAAGTGAATATGTCCACAGCCCAACAGTTACCCACTCACCATCAACGGGAACCCAAACCCATCAAACGCCACCATTCCGCCGGCTACTACGTTAATCGAGTCCGCGACAGCCTTACTACTCGGATCTCCAAGATTATATGTGGCATATTTTTAACCCTTCTATTCATTGGTGGTGTTGCTGTCTTCATTACATGGCTCAGTTTACGCCCACATCGTCCTCGGATCCTTATCTCGAATTTTTATATTCCGGGTTTGGATCAACCTGACGGGTTCGAAAATGCTGAGATTAGTTTCAATGTCACAGCCCGGAACGCAAACCGAGCAGTTGGGTATTATTATGATTCGGTGGAAGCCTTTGTTTACTATAGAGATCGAGCAATTGGGTCTACACCCTTAGTGGACTCATTTTACCAAGAGCCCAAAAACACAACTATTTTGTCCAAGGTGTTGAAGGGGGCCACCCTGGATGTGAATAGTGACCGTTGGAGGGTATTTAGGAAAGATCGTGCGCGTGGAGCGGTTGTTTTTCGATTAGATGTAACGGCCATGATTCGATTTAAGCTGTCCACGTGGGATAGTAAGCGCCATCGGATGCATGCCAATTGTGATGTTGCTGTTGGCCGAGATGGGTCCATCTTGGCAACTTCTAAAAATAAGAGATGCCCTGTATATTTCACTTGATTTGTAAAAGTTACGTAAATATCATGTAATTTTCTTTGTAGTTATCTTTATCTTTTTAATGTGAATTCATTTGACATGGATCAGATATTGATTAATTTGCGAAAAATAACACATCATCTATTTAACCAAACTAAACGAATCCAAACCTAAGTAGAAAATGTAATTAAAATTCAAAACTAACTAGAAAAATAATTAAAACAACAAAAATATCTTATAGGCCTAATTTAAAGGCCTTCTAAACATCAACTAGTCATAGCCACTATTATCAAACCTGGACTGGTCTGGTGGGTCAACTCGGGATCCTGCCGACCTGATGGCTGGACCAGTCTGAGTTTGTTAAAAGACCAGCTAGCGCAACCCGGCAAAACCTGGTCGTCCCATGACATAGGCGACTAGGCCGAACCCGGACGAGATCCGGTTTTTTTTTTTTTTTTTTTTTCAAATATGGTTTTTTCTCCTATACCCTCTTTTTTCATATTTTTTTTAGTTAATTATTAATACTTTTTAACATTTACTATATAATTTTTATATTTATCGACATAACTTTTTTATTGGTATTTACACTATCATTCCATTGGTAATTAATTTACCAACAGGATTATAGATGAAAATGCTTCATCGGTAAATCTTTTATCGGTAATTTTTTTATCTATCGGTAAGTCCATCAATAATAATAAAATATTATTACCGACGGATTTTACTAACGAGAAAATCATGCTAAAAAAAACTTTTACCCACTTCATTTCGTTGGTATTAATCGATAAAAAATATCATATGCAATTCTGTTGGTGATTATTTAAAATATTTTTAAAAAATCTGTATAACAAAACTAGAAATATAATTAAATAATTAAAATCCACTTAAAAATCCTATAAATAAATCAACTAAAAATTGATCTCACTTGAAAAAAAAAATCATACAACAACATTTATAAAATTATTAAGAACATAAAATATATATATATATATAATGACAAAAAACACAAAAAAAAAAAAAAAGAAAAAAGAAAAATCTTACCTTAATGAAAATCTTACCTCAATAATAATAAAAATATATATATATATACTTAAAATTTTTTTTTTCATAAAATATGTTAATTGAAAAAAGCTGAGAAAAGAAAAGAAGAAAAGAGGAGAAGGCATTCTTGAGTGTGGAGGAGAAGAGAAGAGTTGAGTAGGGAAGAAAAGAGAAAGAAAGGGGTGTTGATGTTTTTTACATAAGAAGAAAAAGAGGAGGAAAAAAGAGGCTTGTTTGTTTGTTGTGAACTAATGGATTCTAGTCTTTTTATTAAGGTATTTTACCGATGAATAATTAAATATTAATATTTTTAACCATTCTGTCGGTGATTTCATCTGTAATATTTTATTAAAATTTTTAATTTAATAAAAAAAATTTTAAAATCATTAAAATATCACCGATGACTTTTCAATCCATAAGTGATTTTGTCTGTAATATTTAATTTAAATATTCAATTTAATAAAAAAATTTCAAAAACTTGTCAAATAGCATTGATGACTTTTCAATCTGTCAGTGATTTTATCTGTAAAGAGCAGTAATTAGCAATGCAATTGAAAAGTGAACAGTTCCGGAATTTTTTGAAAAATACCGACAAAAGTTTCTATTGATAATTGATATGATGAATAGTATCAATGATATGTGAATAATTTACCAATGATTTTACCGACGAAATTAAATCTGTCGGTATAAATGACATGTCATCTTACTTTTTAGCTTTGTTTTAATTTTTTTTTCTCTTTGTAATTCTCTAGGTATATACCGAGAGAAATAATTATGTTGGTAAAATTTCTCCACAATTTACCGACAGAAACATCCTGTTAGTATTTCCGTTTGTATTTATCAATTTTCTAGTAATTTAAGTTTTTAATTTCCAAAAATTAAAGGTCAGAAAAAGAAAGAGAAAGGGTTATTTTATTTATAAATTATGTGCTTAATTTTTCCCTTTTAATATTGAAAAGGCATCTTATGTATGAGTCAGTAAATCCTTACATTAAAATAAACAAATTTGGATTTTTTTTTTATGTGGTTGAAATCTAGGCCAAGTTCTAATAGATATTTATAAACTAGTTGTAAAAATTCATTTATTGATTTTTCTTGAAAAAGTAAAACAAAATATTTTTACTTTACAAAACTTTGCATGAAGACTATCTTATAATTTGCATATACAATTTAAAAAACTACATCTTTTTTTTTTTAAGAAGGATTTATGTTGTTATTTTTTTAAAAAACTTATTTATTTAATAGAAAAAAAAAATATCTTGCATATAAATTTACAATTTCAAATATTAAATATAAAAGAGTAAAAATAGTATAAAAAATTAAAAAATTAATAGCAAAAATAGTCCTCCAAAAATCTAAAAATTAATTAAAGATAAAATAAATCATGTTTGGCAAAAACACAAAAATAAAAGATGTGAAAAATATTTACTATTTATTAATCATTCACCAACTCAAAATAAAAAAACACCAAAAATCAACACAAGTATTATTAATTTCACAAACTACATTCAAATCTCATACTAATTTAAATAAATCATCATAAAATCAAGTATAATCCATTAAATGTTTAATTGCTAATCATAACTCTAAGAATAAACTCACAATATTGTCCAATCAAATCATCTCAATTCAAATTACACAACAATTCAAATTCACATTGCCCAAGCAATCCAAAAAATATACATACAATAATAAATATCTTAACAATTTCACCAACATCTTAACAATTTATCAAGATCAAATTGCTTGAGATTAGGGATCGAAGTTCGTACGTGGTTGTTGTTGTTATCGTGCAGTAGCTACTATAATCAACAAAAAAATGTTGGTGGGAGTGTGATAACGTGGCTAAAAAGTTCTGTGGAATTAACAGTGGACCATCCACAATTTTTTTCCACGTCTTTTAGAGTTAACTAGCCTTGATACCCGCGCGATGCTGCGGGTGTTAAAGTGTGTAATATATTTTTTTGCACATGTTATATAGGAATAGATAGCAGATTCATAAAGTTAGTTGTAAAAGTTAAGTGGAGATAGTTAAATGCAAGCATAACAAAAACATCCAGAGGTAAATATTTTATACTTTATACATATAGATAGATAATTGGACGCCAAGGTAAATGAAAGAAAAACACAAAAAAACTATGATTAGTACAGGATCATCGCTAAGTGAAGGAAAACACAGGGATAGAGAAAATGCTAATGACATGCACTTTCTAAAGAAACAATGTAAACATAGGGATAATTAAAAAAAATTATGAAATTACGTGTTGACGAAAGATTAACTGGCTTGCAAGGTGAAGGAATGATATTAGACTAAAATATTTGATATATCATAAGACATGATGATAGGGTAGGCTTAGCTAAAAACACAACTCCTTGGTTCAAGAAAGGATGAAGATATAACAATAAAATATCAAGCAATTAAAAAAAGACATTATGTGTTGCTAAACATAGAAATATCATAACCATGATTAAGCATGCAAGGAAATACAAATGGATAAAGTAAATAAGAGAGGCACAAAATAAACCTGAGAAAATACTGATGATAAATAAAAGGAGCCCTTTCAAAAGACCTGAAAAACAAAGTTAAATTTTGATTAATATGTGTAAGGATAAAAATAAACAGACATAGGGTATAAGATCTGGAGAATTAGGCATGAAAGAACAAACAAAAATAAAAATAAAAGATGAGGCAACATATTTAAGTAAAAGAAATTAGTATCGCAACTCCATCAAATGCTCCAAAAAAACAAAAGAAAAAAAGATAAGGAAACCAGCACAAAATGGTATAAGCTGCAAAAAATAATAGCAATAATTTCTGCAATCTATTAGAGAGGCTCTAACATAAGGTGGCTTTGAGGGAGGAGACTTGTATGTATAATAATAGCATTTGTTTCCCAGTAAAGGAAGCTTGCTTTTTAATTTCATGTGAATTTGGAGTTCATTTTGTCTTCATCTCATGAACTCCAATCAAGCAAAATGTCCAAATATTAAAAAATTTATATATAAAAACATTATTTATACCAAAAAGACAAACAACATATATATCTAAGGAAAAAGGGATCACCGGCCGTCGGTTTTGTTTGAACATAAACAATTGAACATTGGAAGAAATAAATAATTTCCCCATGCTTAAATTACGGCAACTATTCTTTTCAACTCCGGCCAGACATGACAGTTTTTTAATATTTATAAATAGTTTTTATAAATAATCCTCTTATTTTTTTTAACATTATATTAATAAAAAATATAAATTTTTTTTTTGAACATAAACAATTGAACATTGGAAGAAATAAATAATTTCCCCATGCTTAAATTACGGCAACTATTCTTTTCAACTCCGGCCAGACATGACAGTTTTTAATATTTATAAATAGTTTTTATAAATAATCCTCTTTTTTTTTAACATTATATTAATAAAAAATATAATTTTTTTTTTTTTTATTAATATAATGTTACAAAATATTAATTTTTATATAAATAGTTTTTAAAAAATATAAATATTAATTTTTGGTTTAAATAATGTCTTCATATCATAAATAGTTTTTAAAAAATATAAATATTATATTAATTTTTTAATAAAAAAAATAAGAAACTACCTACTACACTTACAGAAGAAACATTCCATGCATTGAGTCCAAGTGTTCGCGCGTGTCGAGGACCTTTTTTGCCTCCCAATAATAAGTGTTATTTGTATTATAACTTTTTTAATATTTCAAATGGATTAGCTATTTCCTTGGCCTGGCGTATTAGCAATTTAGTAGTTTTAGGATCTTTTGTTATTTTCTCTTCAACTTTTTTTATTATATATTTTCTTTACACAGGAAACACTTATGTCCCGCATGCGATTCACAGCAGGGTTAATATCAATCTTTTTAAAATTAAAATAGCAATCATGTCCGCCTAAGCATTTTGCATCTAGAATAGCAAAAAGTCTAGAATAATATATATATATTATATATATATATATATATTATATATATAATATATATATATATATATATATATATATTGTGAAGAAGAAGAAGAAGTCTTGAAGGAGAGAGGAAGGGACGGGGGATGGGGGCCAATCCTCTTCTTGATGCTCGGGCAATAATAACCATGTTGGTGGGGACGACGACGACTTGACCTCTAGTCTTCCCGGCGAGTGCGCGCTTGGGCAGCGTGTTCGGGAATCTGAGCTGTCTTGACATTACGTGTTTTCTGGAAATGACGTTTTTCTTGTCTAAACGGTGGCTTTAGATAATGTTCATACTTCATATTTAAATATTCTTAAAAGTAAAATTTTAAAAACTAAGGATTCATGGGTGTTTCTATTTTTTAATATTTTGATAGCATAGTAAAATGAATATATTATTTTTAAAACTTTAAAATTTTGAAAATGTTAAATTGAAGTACCTTCTCGGGATATTATAAAAAATATTATTTTGATATTTTTTTTAATTAAAAAATAATTATAAAATTTTAACCATCATATTATATTATAATGGTGATGATTATTTGATTGAAAAGAATTGAACTTGTTAGAGAACCTGTTTAATATTATGGTAACAATTGTTTTTTAAAGTGTTTCTTTTAAAATTATATTATATTAAAATAATATTTTTTATTTTTAAAATTTTATTTTTAATGGTAAAGGGTTAGATAATGAGATGATAATTATGATGATATGAAAATAATATTTGAAATAAGTTATTACTTATGAAATATTTTATGAATTATGAGTTAAAAATGTTTTCTAGTAAATGAACTAAATTTGAAGGTTGATGACCAAATATATTTCATTAAACATTTATTTTATAACATACATTAAAATCATTGAATATATAAAATTATAAATCAAAATAAACAAAGAAAAATATTTTTAATATGGCAAAGGAGGAGGAGCTGTTCAGAGTCTTCAGACCACTGCAATTATGCTTCCATTTCACCATGAACCATTTCATATTTAAATTAGTAAATAAAAAAACATAAAATACATAGCAGTGTGTGTTAGGATATCACTGGACAGCCCAAGAAGGGTGAAAGCTCAAAATACCAAGTTTGTAATCGTTTGGGTAAGCCCAAAAAAAAAAAAAGTAAGCCAATTGCTCTCCTTGCTCTATCCAACATAAAAAATAATAGCAGAGGACATTAATTCTATTACGGGGAAGTGGAATTCACATGCATCTACCTATAATGTTGCATCTATGTGCATAGTAAAATAACATTTGATGAGACCACGTCCAGACAAACACGTGGAAAGGCGTTCATGCTACTCGGCAACAAACCGAGAGCAAAAAAATATGTTGTCCGGTTCCACGTCCCCCCATATTATTTTCTACGTTATTTTCCACGTCAATAGATGCCTGAATCGGACATATGAGATGAGCCCGTAACCCGTTGTTTTTTTCGTGGAGACCAGATTTGCGCTTAGCTTCATTTAAAGATGAAAAATCTTTCTCAACATTCATTGGCTTGGCGACCCGTCATCTCCACTTCGTTATTTCCATCTTCTCTGCAGCACCCCCAACTTTTTCATTTTCGGTTTCTTCTCACTTCACCCGCTCACAGCCCCCTCTCCCTTACAAAGCCGACCACAACAACCTCTCTCCCTCCGATCTACCTCACGACTGCCAGCTTCCATTTTCCCTCTCAGTCTTAACCAAACAGACCGGCCCCCCTGCACAGCCGCCTCCTTCTTCAACCAAACAGACCGGCGACAGACCAACGGTGTCCTTCTTCAACCGTAGCCGCCCGTTCTTCATTTCTCACCGCCGCCAGCTCTAAGAAAGAACCAAGAACAGACTTGTAAACAAATTAATTAAAAACAACTGCTGTTTGGGTTTGTCTTTTTCTTTTGTTTCAGGTGAAGACAGATCTCCACCGGCGGAGAAGATTTTAAGGAAATAGAAGGCCGACGCAGAAGGAGGAGAAGGAACCGAGCTTGAGAACTGATTTTGCCGGATTAATAATTAACCAAGTCTGCTTCCTTTGCAGTCCGACACCATCTGCCGGAACCAGGAAAAAAAGAGAAAACAGAGAAGCCCCTCTTTTGGATAACATGATCTTAGACTGAGCCGGATTTCAAAAGGGTTAAAAAAAAAAAAAAAAAACACACACCAAATATATGCAAGCAATTGTTAATCATTATTACAAATTAATAATTAACCAAATGGCTATTTCCTTTGGCAAAGCAGATTGCAGGTAATTAATAACTCATGTATTCTACAGGGTTTTTTTTTTTTTTTTTCACAGTATTCATGCATGATTTGCCTGCAAAAGCAAGAAGAGAAGAAGAAGCAACCTGGTCTAGGGGAGGTACTCGCTGCTGTTGCTGGACTGTCGTGAGGGTAGTGGTCAACGGTGGAGCTGCTGGTGGTCGACGGTGGAGGTGTTGGTGATCGACTTCAGCCAATTTTTTTTTTTTCACAGTATTCATGCATGATTTGCCTGCAAAAGCAAGAAGAGAAGAAGAAGCAACCTGGTCTAGGGGAGGTACTCGCTGCTGTTGCTGGACTGTCGTGAGGGTAGTGGTCAACGGTGGAGCTGCTGGTGGTCGACGGTGGAGGTGTTGGTGATCGACTTCAGCCACTGGAGAACGTAGAAAAACAACGGTGAATGTTGATTGCTAGTCCAGTTGATGTTGATTGGTAGTCTGGGTTTTGGCTGGGGATAACAGAAATGGCAACCAAAATGGAAAAGGAAACAATGAAAACGGAGATGATGCTTGGCCAGCTTGACTTCATCTAAATGGAGCCTGAAGTGATTCAAAAGACTGAAATTCTCTTAGCTTTTTTAATATTTTAAACATGATAAGATGTGACACAATTCAATATTCCCTCGATAGAAGAAAAAGCAGACCCAAATTTAGGGAAAGAAAACAACGGCAGTCTAATTGTTGAAAGCATTATAGAAACCACAATTATGATGTTGTTGACAGAAAAAAAAACGAAAACAAAAAACGAAAACAATTATGGTGGCAGAGGCAATATGCCTTGGCAGGGAAAACCGTGGGAAAGCTACAGTACTTTTCCCACGCGTTTTAGAGTTCTTTAATTATAATGTACTGTGATTCACACCAAAATTCTCATCTATGAGTATATGCCCAACAAAAGCCTTGATGTCATTCTTTTTGGTTTGACCCCTAAACTTGAAACACCTGAATCTTTGCACTTCATAACAAAGACCAGAAACTGTAACTGATTTGGTTTTTATGTTGATGTTACTCAGGTTCCAGAAATGGAGTCCTGCTTGATTGGCAAAGACGCTTGAGCATTATCAATGGAATTGCACGGGGGCTCTTGTATCTTCATGAAGATTCTCGTCTTAGAATTATTCACAGGGATCTCAAAGCAAGCAACATTTTGCTTGATTATGAGATGAATCCGAAGATATCAGACTTTGGAATGGCTAGGATTTTCGGTGGAAATCAAAGCGAGGCTAACACCAATAGAATTGTCGGAACATAGTACGTATTACTACATTTCCATTCCCACATTGTTATTGTTTTCAATTGTATATTTGTTTGGAACAAATGGACCTTCTTATTCTTTCTTTTCAAAATATAATTTAAATTTTAAATTTTAAATTATTAAATAAGATTTTTTAAAAAATAATTTACTTACCCATCTATAACTACTTTATATAATAAGATTAGAACTCATGAATTTTCCGTCATCACGGTTTTAATACCAATTTAAATAATAATTTTATATCAAATATGATAAATATTATTTTTACAGTGAGGTGGTAAAGGTTCACAATGGTGCATTCTTGACCGATTTATATGATGCAAAAGAATTTTGCTAACCTCTTCATGAATATAAAGCAATTTGTTTCCTCTTGCGTCAATTCAAAACAGTGGATACATGGCCCCAGAGTATGCCATGGCGGGACTTTTTTCTGTAAAATCAGATGTTTTCAGTTTTGGAGTATTGATGTCAGAGATAATCAATGGGAAAAAAAAACATTGGCTTTCATCTTCCAGAAGAAGGCGAAAGCCTTCTCACTTTTGTAGGTTACAAATCCTATCTTTCTATCCATAAAAGGATTACTAGCAATGATTTTTGTTATCTCAATTCAGAAGTCTCTCAACTTTTCAGGCATGGAAACTGTGGTCTGAGGTGCTAAGATGCATCCACATTGGGCTGCTCTGCGTGCAAGAGGATCCAGCAGATAAACCCACAATGTCATCTGTGCTTCATATGTTGGCAAGTGATACAATAGCACTCCCTATCCCTAAACAACCTGCATTTTCTATTTGCTGATTTGTTGCCATGGAAGGTCAGTCCTTAAATCAGAAAGTATGTTCTGACAATGAATTAACCATTTTCATTTTATTACCACGGTAACTGTAAATTAAGTTTTAAATTTAAGAGAATGAAGTTGTAGCTCCTTCGACTGTTTTTCTTTACAAACACAGACATTTCCAGACAGATACAAACATATGTTCTTGATTTGTTTTTCTTCGCAGTCTGAGAACTATTAACTTACATTATGTACGTAAGTTACATACAAGCACTTAGTAATTTATCTTTATATATTTTTTATTTTCTCAATCATTCCTCTGTAAAACAATTAAGCAACTATAACCTTAGTTAAATGCATTTTTAAAAATTACCCTTCTCTTAAAAATTATTTTTGAAGTTTTATTTAATATTTTTTTAGTTTTTAAATTTAAATAATTTTTTTATGTGATATTAAAATTTTAATGAGTAAATAATTCAACATCCTTAACTTTAAAAGATGGATAAGAGGTTTATTGTTTTGATTGATTTTATGAGTTCACATATTCAAATCAATGCTAAGAAATTTTTGTTAGATTTTTTTTTCAATATACTAAACATATGTAGAGGATCAATTGCGTTGGATCTCACATTAAATAATAATAAAAAAAAATCAATAAGACTGACAGTTACTTCTTTGACAACAATTCTTGAATCTTTAAGGCAGTCCTTCGCCCCATTGATAAGGTTGGATTAATAGTCCAGTCTTTAGAAAGGCGCATTCTGTTACATTAAGATTGTTTGTGGAAAAATAATTTGTTAAGTGGAAAGTATATAGGTCTTTAAAACTTAAAAACTTTAAGAAGAGTCTATTTGCGAGTGTTGTAAAAATATTATGTTGATATATTACAGTATATGTTTAATTAAGTTGGAAGATTACTGACAGACCAGATCAGTCGATTATATTTTATTAATCTTTGTTTGAGTTTAACTAAAGATAGACTTTATTTAACTGTTAGTTATGCAATTACTATGCAGAGGCACAATCACTAATAAAGTTTTATTAATATGAGATGCCCTTGTCCCTCATTTACTTCTATATATCACCAGCTTCTATTTTTTTTTATCTTCTTTTCACATTTCAATATTCCACAAATTTGAAAGTACTGTTTTTGTGGAATTTAACAAGCTACAGGTTAGTACGAGCGGTTTGAAAATATAGTAGTGATTAATTTTAAAAATATTTTTTATTTTAAAAATATATTAAAATAATATTTTTTATTTTTAAAAAATAATTTTTAACATAAAAACATCAAAATAATTTTAAAAAATTAAAAATAAATTAATTTAAAATAAAAAAAAAATTTCATCCGTCGTGTCATATCTGGAGCAGCTAATGACGCTGCCAGGGCACCATCAGGTGTTAAAAAGTTTGCAACCAAAAAAGTGATTTATACGTTGCATGAATCTTTATATGTTCTTGGGCAGTGCACACTGGATCTATCTATATGTTATTGTAATCTGTATCTTCTACTAGCTAACCTCAGCTTATCAATCACTGTTTGGTAAGAGTCCTATTTCCAAGCTGTAATTTTTTATTTGAGAATTACTCATTTTTCAACGAAATTGTTTTCGATGCCATTGTACCACGACCACAATCCACGCCAGTTGTTCTTCCCCCTCCATCTCCTGGCCCAAGAGGAGAAGGAGAAGATTCTTCTTTATCATTTCATATGGATTGTATTATCTTGAATAAGGATGTGCCATAGAAACATAGTCACTATGAAGGGATACCCCCCAAGTGTCAAAATGAAGGAGATGTGATGGATACAAATGTAAAATTACACTTTAACCAGATTCATAGGTTTTAAATGTATTATAAATGCTTTAAGTCAAGGGTTTACGATCTTTTTGTTGTTAACATTTCCAGCATAGATATTTTCAGAATCTATTTCTCTAAAATATCATTACACTTTATCTTTATTCTTAACAATGTTATTGATTTTACTATCAAAGAGTCATCACTTTCATTAAATAGGATTTTTTATTAGTACTAGTTACCGATCACCTGATATATTAGGCACCACTTGTTACTACCACAAATATCAGTCACCTTGACTTACCAACCATAACTTGCTACTGTAACAGCTACCGGTCAGCAGGCTTATCAAACACCACCTGCTACTACCACAATTACCGATGACCTTATTTACCAAGCATTAGATATCTTGACTATGATAAATGAATTAGATTACTTGAATTAAGAGATCAACAAATTATTCAATATATTAATTTTATTTCTCAGCATCTTGAATTTTGAAGCTCATCAAATGAGATAGACACTCATTAGCATATAGGTCAAATTTAAAAAAAAAAATCAAAATCATTTTTTTTTTGTATTATTCAAACAAAAATATGAAAAATATTTTGTCAACTTTTATCACATTTAATCAAATCACTTCTTGTTTAAGGAGAGACAGATATTTATTTTATTAGATTTTATTAATATTAGTAATTTGGGGGTGATGAATAGTTGTTTTAATTTTTAAAGTGTTTATTTTAAAATGTATTAAAATAATATTTTTAATGTTTTAAAAATTATTTTTAATATTATTATATTTTTGAAAAATAAAAAAAATAAATTTAAAGTAAAAAAAATAATTTTTTAAAAAAATACTCTTAAAATAAAAAATAAACATTCCCTGTTGGGACTTAGTTTTATTAACGTGACACGTGATTCATTTATTCTTCTTTTCATATTTCAATATTCCACAATTGGAGTTTCACATTAGAAACATGCAACTCTTTCTTAACGATTCTTAACGAAACAGACTATGAAAGTTCTCACTTGACTTTTGCCATTGACTTGCGGCAAGGAGCTCCTCCATACAAAAGGAAGGATAACTCTGTTGCCCAAAATAATTAAGACCAAGAAAACCTTATCAGTTATCCAAAAAAATGTTCGCTCTGAAATTCTCCATATTCCTGCTTTCCTTTGCAGCCCTCACGGAAGCACAGGAGATCTTTTTCCTTGATCATAAATGCTCAAACACAACCACTTTCGTAAGAAACAGCCCGTATGAAGCCAATTTAAATATCCTTCTCTCTTCGCTCGCCGGCAATGCAACCCGCAATGACATTAACGGATTCTATAACGCCTCTACAGGACATGATGTTTATGAGGTCTATGGCCTCTTTCTTTGCCGTGGCGATGTTAGTGTCGAAGTTTGCCGAGAATGTGTGAACCTTGCAAGAAACGATGTGGTCCAACGTTGTCCAATCCAGAAGGAGGCTATCATATGGTATGATCAGTGCTTCCTGCGCTACTCAAACAGTAACATCTTCTCCAGCTTGAGCCAAACGCCTGCGGCTTACATGTTCAACACACAAAAACTAACTGTTGATGTAGAATTTAACAAGCTACTGGTGAATACTATATCTGATGCTGTTACTGTAGCTGCAAGTGCGCCATCAGGTGAAAAAAAGTTGGCAACCAAAAAAGAGATTTATACGTGGCGTGAGTCTCTATACGTTCTTGTGCAGTGCACACCGGATCTATCTAAATATGATTGTAATAAGTGTCTTGTACTAGCTAACCTCAGCATATCAGTTTGTTGTAATAATAACCTAGGAGGAAGAGTCTTATTTCCAAGCTGTAATTTTCGATATGGAAATTATTCATTTTACAACGAAGCTGCCGTCGTGGCAATGTCACCACCACCACTATCCACGCCAGTTGTTCTCCTCCCTCCATCTCCAGGCCCAATAGGTTCTATTTTCTTCTTTATCATTCCAAAATCATTCCTTGTCATTTCTTTAATATGAGATTCTGTTATCTTGAACAATGATGTGAAACAAAAACATTGTCACTATGAAGGAGATCGAAGCAAATCTATGTGGATTAAAGTCGGTGCAGGACTATCCACAGTTATTGCTGTGCTATTTTTCAGTGCTTGCATTTACACCATGAGGAGAAGGACGAATCCGAGAACAGGTATGCATGTGATATGTACCGAAAGTCGTGGTACTAAAAATTTTATATTATATATATGAACTACCTAGTTAGTTTCTATATACGTGCAGGTGATTTCCAAATATTTTTGAGATATAATCTTGACAAGAAATTAAAATTTTGAACCAGAATTCATAACACCTTTGAATTTGCAAATATGTTGTGGTTAAGCTTGAAAAGAAGACTTAATTAGGCAGAGATTGAGTAGTTGGCTTTAATTCCGTAAATTTTTCTCTAGTCAGGTCATCATCTGAAAAAAAGCTAGTAGGTAGAAGGTTAAAAAGAGAACAAAAATTTTGAAGTGTCGAAACAAGAAGTACATTTACATGATGTTCGAAACCTATATAATCAATTATTAGCACTGCACAATATATCCTGCAGAGGAAATAGGAAATATCCAAGAGGATCAATTACAAAACTGGGCAGGACGAGCAACTGTTGGGGACGACTATTCAGACAAAGAAATTCAAGGAGATGTGACATCCCTGGACCTTCCTTTGATCCGGCTAGATGTTATACATGAAGCTACAAAGCAATTTTCTGATGAAAACAAACTTGGTCAAGGAGGGTTTGGCCCAGTATACAGGGTAATCAAGGCTATCAAGTCAATTACTTTATTCATTAAAAAAACAAAAAACAAAAAACAAAAAATCGAATTCTGTTATTTGTCAATCTCTCAATGCACAAATTCGAAAATGCATCACACTTTGGCCCACAAATATTAATGCTTATTAGAATAGTTTGTGCTCAGGGTACGTTAGAGGATGGCAAAGAAGTTGCAGTTAAGAGGCTCTCAAGAACTTCTGGTCAAGGACAAAGAGAATTCCTGAACGAAGTCGTTTTAATCGCCAGATTACAACACAGAAATCTTGTCAGACTCCTGGGATGCTGTCTGGAAAAAAATGAAAAGTTACTTATCTATGAGTATATGCCCAACAAAAGCCTTGATGTCATTCTTTTTGGTTAGACCCCTAAACCTGAAACACCTGCTTTTTTTATACTGTATAACAAAGACCAGAAATTGTAACTGATTTGATTTTTATGTTGATGCTACTCAGGTTCCAGAAATGGAGTCCTGCTTGACTGGCAAAGACGCTTGAGCATTATCAATGGAATTGCACGGGGGCTCATGTATCTTCATGAAGATTCTCGTCTTAGAATTATTCACAGGGATCTCAAAACAAGCAACATTTTGCTCGATTATGAGATGAATCCAAAGATATCAGACTTTGGAATGGCTAGGATTTTCGGTGGAAATCAAAGCGAGGCTAACACGAATAGAATTGTCGGAACTTAGTACGTATTCCTACATCTCAATTCCCAGTGTTATTGTTTTCAATTGTATATTTGTTCGGAACAAATGGATTTTCTTATTCTTTTCTTTATTCTTGTGAAAAAACAATTTCAATCTATTATTAGATTAGAGCTCATGAACTTTCCGTCATCACGGTTTTAATATTATTTTAAAAAATATTTAATTAAACTAAAAAATTTAAGTTAGTAAATTAGATTTGAAGAATAATTTGATATGAAATATAACAAATATTTTTTTTCCAGCGAGGTGGCAAAGGTTCACAACGGTGCATTCTTGACCGATTTAAATGATGCAAAATTTTTTTGCTAACCTCTTCATGCATATAAAGCAATTTGTTTCCTCTTGTGTCAATTAACAGTGGATACATGGCCCCAGAGTATGCTATGGCAGGACTTTTTTCTGTAAAATCAGATGTTTTCAGTTTTGGAGTGTTGCTGTTAGAGATAATCAGTGGGAAAAAAAACGTTGGCTTTCATCTTTCAGAAGAAGGCGAAAGCCTTCTCACTTTTGTAGGTTACAATTCATATCTTTTTATCCAAAAGAGGATTACTAGCAATGATTTTTGTTATCTAAATTCAGGAAGTCTCTCAACTTTTCAGGCATGGAAACTGTGGTCCAATGGTCGAGGACTGGAATTGATGGACCCTATGCTAGAGAAATCAAGTGTAGCAACTGAGGTGCTGAGATGCATCCACATTGGGCTGCTCTGCGTGCAAGAGGATCCAGCAGATAGACCTACAATGTCGTCTGTGCTTCATATGTTGGCAAGTGATGCCATAACACTCCCTATCCCTAAACAGCCAGTATTTTCTATTGGTGGATTTGAAGGTCAATCCTCAAATCAGGAAGTTTGTTTTATCAATGAATTAACCAATTTCGTTTCATCACCACGGTAATTGTAAATTAAGTTTTAAATTTAAGAGAATGAATAAAATTGTAGCTCCTTCGACTGTTTTTCTTTACAAACACAGACGTTTTCAGACAAATATAAACATATCTTCTTGATTGTTTTTCTTCGCAGTATGAGAACTATTATCTTACATACAAATCATATTTCATGCTACAATGGAACCTGAAATCTTCAAAAAATCAATTGAACCAAAAGTTTCTATTTATGGCTGCTCCAAATTATGGGCCTCTTAGGCCACCTTGCCCTTCGCTTGTGACTAAGTTTAGGCTCAAAGAAACCAAATACAGCATCAGTGACTTCCTTGTCCAGGCATCAATAACCATCATTAATGTTGCTCCTTGAAGTCAAGAACCCAAACAAAGAGGAAGCATCATTTTCGCTATCTTATCTCTGGAAGGGATCCAGCCCGTTGATCATATTTCCTTGAGCTGAAGGCCTGATAAAGCCATAAATAGCACAGGAGCATAATATCAGACAGAAGCCCATAAAAGGCAAGATAATCATTTTAGTGGGTCCCTGTTAATTCTGCCTAGCTACAATATTTTAGCTCAAATGAAACCCCTACTGCCATTTAAACAATTTTGAAATCTTCTTCATGCAGCTATTAAGTTGACTAAGTTCTGTTAGTTGACCCTAGTAAGATAATGAATGATGCCAAATATATGGATAAGATTAAAGACAAATAATAAATGTAAAAAGATTGAAAATCAATTAAATTAAAAATAATGTATGTTTTTTTCAAAATAAGTAAAATGTGTTAAAAAAATATTAGAATAAAAATTATGGAAACTTAGTAATTTATCTTTATATATTTTTCATTTTCTCAATCATTCCTCTATACAAAAATTAAGCTATTATAATTAAATGCATTTTTAAAATTTACCCATCTGTTAAATCTTATGACCATAAAGATTGTTAAGCTAAATTACATATGCTGGTTTTGATTAATTATTCCAGATAACAAAACGTTGGCTTGTGCCCGTTTCAATATTCATGTTTTTTGTGTTCTTATTTTTAGAATAATATTTGATGCTGCAAGTGAATTTGGACTAGTTGCAAGCAATTCCTCGTAAGCCTATTGCATATTAGTGCTGATCTTCATATACATTTAAATCAATACAATCTTAAACAAGTTCATGCATATCGATTGCTAACCATTCCTATATTAGTGCCTTAGATCTTGGTACATATATATTATAAGCAAACTCTTAGCATATAAGTATGATAAATGTTTTTAATATGATTTTTTATCTTTTTTATTACATAATAATCTTTTGACTTTGGTCATTGACTTGCCGCAAAGTGCTCCTCCATGTACAAGGAAACATAACTCTATTGCCCAAAATACGAGCAAGAAAACCCTACCAGTTATCACAAAATGTTGGTTCTGAAAGTCTCTATATTCCTGCTTTGCTTTGCAGCCCTGATGACCATTAACATCACAGAAGCACATGAGATGAACTACCTAGGTCATATATGCTCAAACTGATGCGAACCTCGTGATCACGCAACCCATAATTAAGATTAAGATCTGATCCCGGAAAGTTGAAATAGGTCTGATAGGAGTGTGACATAATGGAAACCTGCCTCAAGGCACCAACACTATTGGAATGAGTAGAATGACGCCACGAAGCCAGTTAATTTTCGACAAGTCAGATTCAGTTCGTTCTAGAACTGAAGAATGCAAGAATCACTCTCACACGTTAAAACTGAAAAATTCAGAATAATAATCATCAAAACTGCCGAAATTTTGGCTTACATGAGTTTAAATAGTTCTTGACAAATTAACCCTAATGGACCCCTTATGTGGACTTATATGAGGTACACTCAAAACTGACCCAAAACCCTAAATTGAAAAGCCCATAACCTGATCCAAACAAGTTTTGAACCCTAGCTCAAAACAAAGTTTTAATTAAGCCCAAACATGAAAGAAAATAATAAAAATAACTAATCTCTCATTAAATACCACCAGCCCTTATTTCCTTGTGTAGCTAGGATGAATAGGAATCCTTATAAGAAAAGGATTCTGAAACATTAATGAATCACTGCCACACTTGTAGATTATATTGCAGCTCTTTAAAGATCCTTGTGGAACTAGGAAATTCCCAAAACGAGCTGCCACATCCTTGTAAGAAAAGAATCCTAACCAAATAGGAAGTCCACAAGTCAAATGGAAGTAAATAACAAAATCCGTACAGCCTCCGTTGACCAGTATTGCGGTTTCTTCCCAAACTCCGATTAACCTGAATTTTTAACCCAAGGTAGTAATATATGTCTGAAGAGTCTACATAAAATATTAGCCTGATCCAACGGTCGGATTGAGAATTATGACTGTTGCTGTAAACCTGAACTGTTGCGCTTTTTATGCCAGAATCCGAATCTGACCTTACTTGGGTCGTAACACAGGGCTGAACCATATCATTCCCTCCCTCTTCAAGAAGATTCGCCCTCAAATCTTGAATATGATTAATAGTGACTTCAGTAGCCTCTTGTTTAAGCCTTCGGAATCCCCTTATTGCTAACACCTTTCTCCAACAACACTGTATAGAAGTAGTGACTGACAAGAATTTCAAATAAGCACGCCGTACTAACCACTTGCATACATACTTTTGAATGATAACCACAACGACTCTCCTTCTTCTTTCATCCTTTTAGCGTTGTACCTCTTTTTCCCATGAAGCTTAAAGAACATAGAATAATCTTCTACACTTATCAACTTTTTGTTCCAGAACCCCCAAACCATGGCTTAGTTTTTCGCATCGCTGATCTACAATCCTCCTATGTTCCCTCTCCCTTAGTGAATACATGACACAGATAGGGGAAAAAAAAACAAGAAGACGATGAAAAGAATAGAGTTTATAATAGGAAGAACACTGATTTAGATTCGAGATTACGAATCTGACTTTTGTTTGGACCAGAACTTATCGGGAAAATTAAAAAAAAAAACAAATGCAAAAGTGATGAAAATGACTCAAACAACAGCCAAATATCAAAATATGATGATAGTATAATGGCAAGAATGAAATCAACAAAAACAAAACAAGTTTTGAAAGATAACACCAAACAGACTTGTTACGACAAAACAAAACCTAATTTAGGAACCTAAAGAAACCGATATCCAAATGATCTTGAATTTAATATGTAGTATTAAAATAATATGAAAACACCAAAACTCAATTTACAGGTCGTTCTCTTATTTCTAGGTACCCAAAAGCCTTGTATGATCAGTTTGCGGCAGAATTGAACCTCCAATTAAAACCTCCAGAAGCCGACATCAAAATAAGCCTAAATTTAATATATGGTGCGCTCTCATACCCAATACACATAATATGAAGTTTTAATTGATTCTAAGCTGGTTTGCTTATGGTTCACTAATAGTGGTGTTTCTACGGCAGAATTGAACCTCAAATTAAAACCTCAAGCAAATAATATCAGGATAAGCCCAACTTTGATATATGATGCTATCCCACCCCCAATAGACTGAATATGAAGTTTAAATTGATTCTGAGGTGGTTTGCTTATGGTTCACCAAGATTTATGTTTCTGCGGCAAAAATTGAATGATCCTTCAAATTTCAACTAATCACTTTTTTCTCTATTTACTTTCTCTTTTTTTTTCCTTTTTAATAAACTGGTATGATTAGAGACAGTAACCAAATGAAATATATATTTTTTTTTTGCTTAGATGACGCAGAATCGAAGAACAAGAAGATGGACGTAAACACTGAAAAACTTAAGGGAACACTAAAGAAAAAAAAACAAAAATATCAGAATGATATGACCTTGTTTTGGAGCATAGCTCTGATACCAACTGATGCGAACCTCGTGATGATACTGTTCAGCCCTGTGATACGACCCAAGTAAGGTCAGATTCGGATTCTGGCGTAAAAAGCGCAACAGTCCAGGTTTACGGCAACAGTCCAGGTTTACAGCAACAATCATAATTCTCAATCTGACCGTTAGATCGGGCTAATATTTTATGTAGACTCTCCAGACATATATTACTACCTTGGGTTAACAATTCAGGTCAATCAGAGTTCGGGAAGGAACCGCAATACTGGTCAACAGAGGCTGTACGAATTTTGTTATTTACTTCCATTTGACTTGTGGACTTTCTATTTGGTTAGGATTCTTTTCCTACAAGGATGTGACAGCTCATTTTGGGAATTTCCTAGTTCCACAAGGATCTTTAAAGAGCTGCAATATAATCTACAAGTGTGGCAGTGATTCATTAATGTTTCGGAATCCTTTTCTTATAAGGATTCCTATTCATACTAGCTACACAAGGAAATAAGGGCTGGTGGTATTTAATGACAGATTAGTTATTTTTATTATTTTCTTTCATGTTTGGGCTTAATTAAAACTTTGTTTTGAGCTAGGGTCCAAAGCTTGTTTGGATCAGGTCATGGGCTTTTCAATTTAGGGTTTTGGGCCAGTTTTGAGTGGACCTCATATAAGTCCACATAAGGGGTCCATTAGGGTTAATTTGTCAAAAACTATTTAAACTCATGTAAGCCAAAATTTCGGCAGTTTTGATGATTATTATTCTGAATTTTTCAGTTTTAACATGTGAGAGTGATTCTTGCATTCTTTAGTTCTTGAACGAATTGAATCTGACTTATCGAAGATTAACTGGCTTCGTGGCATCATTCTACTCATTCCAATAGTGTTGGTGCCTTGGGGCATGTTTCCATTGTGTGACACTCCTATCAGACCTATTTCGGTTTTCCGGGATCAGATCTCAATCTTGATTGTGGGTTGCGTGACCACGTGATCATGAGATTCGTATTACAAACACTCCACTTTCGTAAGAAACAACACGTACCAAGCCAATTTAAACATCCTTCTCTCTTCACTTGCCTCCAATGCAATCGCAATGACATTAACGGATTCTATAATGCCTCTACAGAACATGATCTTTATGAGGTCTATGTCCTCTTCGTCTGCCGCAGCGATGTTAGTGTTGAAGTTTGGCAAAACTGTGTGAACCTGGCCACAAATGATATATACAATCGCGAAGGAGGCTATCATGTGATATGATGTGGAATTTAACAAGCTATTGGTGAATACTATATCTGGAGAAGCTAATGAAGCTGCAAGGGCACCATCAGGTTTTAAAAAGCTTGCAGCCGAAAAAGTGATATATACATTTCTCGAATCTATATACGTTCTTGTGCAGTTGTTGTACTAATAAGCGAGGAGTAAGAGTCTTATTTCCAAGCTGTAATTTTCAATTTGATAATTACTCATTTTTCAACGACGTTGCTTTCGATGCAATGGTAGCACGAGCCAGTTGTTCTCCCCCCTCCATCTCCAGGCTCAAGAGCAGTAAGAGAAGGTTCAATTTTCATCTTTATCATTTCATAAATCATGGAATTATAATATGGATTCTATTATCTTGAATAAGGATATGCCACGAAAACTTTGTTTCTACGAAGAAGATGTAATCATCCAAATAAAATAAGCCTAAACTATCTCATTTGCTTGGGAACTTGTCTTGAGCCCAATATTCTTATGGGCTCGAGTACTTGCCCTGAGCCCAACACTTAATAGAAAATTTTTCTGGAATTTCATGTGGATCTCTCAGTATTTTATATCGATCAAATATATTTTATATTAGGTTGAATATAACTCAAAATATTATATAAATAAAGTTACACTTTAACTCTTTCTCTCTACAAAAAAACAAAATTTATAAACAATAAATACACGATTTCTTCATTTTTGTAGATACCATCTATCGGTTACCTAATTTACCAAACACTGTCTATTACTACAATATCTACTTATCATCTGGCTTACTAGACACCACTTGTTACTACCACAACTGTCGATCAACTAGCATAATAGTTTTTAAACCTAACCCGATGGACGACCCGATATAATTCTCGGGTCACGGGTCAGATGGTCAACCAAAAAAAAAAACCAATGCAACACCTATAGAAAACACCTAACTAGTTACAATGCAACACTTATATAAACCAAATTTAAATTTTAAACCAATAACATAAATTTAATTCAATATCCTAAACACAAACCAAATATAAATTCTAAAATATTTAAAACAAAACATCAAAAAACATAAACTCTAAATCAATAACATATTCACTTTTGTTGAATGAACACATTAAGTTCTTCGGTGTCCATAGGAGCAAAATTTAAATCAAATATCGATGGAATTCAACCAATCTTGTCAACACCTAATAAAATTTCATGTCAACATGCTCCTTTGAAACTTCATCATCACAGTCATCTTAAATCTCATTAATATTTATGACATCTATATTTAAAACACAATTAACAAATAAATATTATGTGTTAAACAATACTTTGTTTTAAATAATATTTATCACTAAATGATCAATTATTAATTACCATCATCTAAATTATCTTGTATGGTCATTGTTAATAGAGCTTGTGAAAACTCTCTGCTTCTTCAGTTGTTAAAATTGAAGGGTCATCTTCTACTACCCAATTTTCAATGTCACAAATTGTCCAAGAATTAATTGGATCATAATTTCATCATTTCCAATAATTCTTATATATTTAAAGTGAAGGTAACAATATAAGTATTAATAATGCTACTAAATAAGATAAAATAATATTTAATGAATTAGAGAAAAGAAAATACTTTTGTTTCAAATTTTAATCTTAGATTGCAGTGGACATAAATAAGGTCATTAAGCCTTTGGTGTTTTAATTTATTTCTCCTCTTGGAGTGAATATGTTAAAAAATACTATATTTTCTCTCGCATCTCAAAGATCTATAAATTTGACTTAGCACTCGTATAGCCAAATGTTATAGATTTGGAGTACTAGTTCCATATGTTATCCACAATTCATTTATACAAAATAATAATAAGTAAGACTATGTCAAATAATATTTTTAAATATAAATATTATATACCTGGAGGCATAAAGGTGTGATTATTTATTGCGGATGCTTGACCAAAGTCATGTTCAATATTTCTAAACAACTTCATCTCACTTGTAATCTTACTTTGCAATGGTAGATTTTCATGTTCATGCTTCTCAAGAACATTTAGAAGTCCAGAAATGGTGCTCATATATTTATCCATTATATTTGCATCATATTGAAATCAAGGATTCAACCAAAATGCCGCTGCATATAAATTTCTATATAGTTGTCCATCCCACCGATTATTGATAATGTCTATGAAAAGTTGCACTCTAGCCCTTTTCTTTTAAAATCTTTGTCGCATGTGTGCGGCGTCGCGACGAAAACATCCACCCTCAAAATCAATGTTTAATGTGGCAAATGTGGGAGAAAAGGAATTCTTGTCTTCTATTAATGAAAAAATAGAATGGGAGTCGCCACCTAGTATTTTGGTCACTAGGAACCTTAACTGGTCTCAGAGATCGGGTATGGGGACTGGTTGCGTAATGGAAAGGTATTAGCACTCCATATACACCCTACCTAAGGTAAGCTGCATTGTTTTATTGTCTGATAAAATTCAAAGTTTTGTTGTATTTTCTAATTGTTGGTCCATCTATGGTTTAAGAAAAAGTTCTCTTCGGTAAAGAAATCTTTATCTTATTGGGTAAAAACCTAACCGTTCTAACGTCAACAAATAATTTAATATCCGGAATACGTCTTACATATAAGGTTGTAATCCTAGATATTAAAAGAGAAAAAAATAATTTTTTTGGAATTTTTGAAATATTGGCTAGTTCTCGTGACTTTAATAAATTGGTTATTAAAGCCAAAATGCATGCTAAAACTTTTTTGTTATATGAAGATATAATATGATTTTTTTTATTATATATATATTTTTTAAAGAGACTTGGCCGTATGCATGAAAACAAAACATTTTATTTTATTTTTAAAATTTTTTATTTTATTTTTATAAAAACCAGGTATTTCATATCGGATTTGTATTTTTACAATATAAAAATACAAACTAATATTGATCAAAATACAGTAAAATATTTGCGGAAAATCACAGATTTTTAAAAAGGAATTTTTTTGAAATTTTTTTCGGGCTGGGCCCAACCCGCCCCATGTGGCTAGGCTGGACCCAGCCACCCAGCTTGGGCCACAGTGACCCAGTTAGTTCATGCACGCGTAAAATTTTAGGCGTGCATGAGTGCGCAAGTAATTAAATTACCTTCGCATTGTTCGCCCTTCTTCTTACAAAAAAAAAAGCTTAAGACGCAGGCAAAGTTTTTATTACAGAGACGGTGGAAGGAATTGAACATACCTGGTACTGGAGAGATTAAGACGATGGTGATGCTGACTTCTTCTTCTGCTATCTGCGTTCTTCTCCCCTATCCTCTTTTCTTTTTTTCCTCTGTTCTGCTCTCGTCTTTCCTCCTCTGTTCTGCTCTCCTCTCTCTATCGTCCCCTCACTGTCTCGTTGTCTTCCCTCCTTTTGTTCTTTCTTTCTTTCTTTCTTTTTTTCTTTTTTTTCTCTGTCGCGTCTGCCTCGTTTCCGATGTGTAGTGCTGGTGCAGTTGTGATGGAGAATGGCAGCGGTTCTTCCCCTGTTTTAAAACAAGCTCTTCCCTGTTTTCATATCTTTCCCGTCTTCTTCTTTTTCAATTCCTTTTTGTCTCGTTCTTTTTCTCCTCTTTTCCCCCTCTCTCTCTGTTTTTCTCTTCTGTCCGTTGTCCCTCTGGTTTTCTTTCGCCCTCCTTGTTCTTCCTTTTCCTCCCCTGTTTCCCGGTCCCTCCTCTGGCTTTTATAGCCAGAGGATGCATGCGTTATGGCAGGCACATGGTAACGGTCGGCGTGCATTATGGTGGTGAGGAAATCAGCCGCGAGACATGCCCTTGATTGCAGCTCCACCGCTCCCCTTTTTACCGCAGAAAACGTTGCTTGAAGACAGTGAGCAGTGTGCAGTAATTCTCAATGCAACGGCGCCGTTTCAATTTCAAAATGATATTTCTGATTTGGTCCTTGGATGTTTTTACTACTTTGTAATCAAAACCCTGGAAAAACTGTAACCGGATCCCTTAATTTTAGTATCTTTCCTGGTTTGGTCCTTGGTTTCGGATTGTTTCAATTAAGTCCCTAATTGATCATCAAACTTCAATAATTTTGCAATTAAGCCCTTGATTTGACCAAATCAACTCTTCAAAATTATAATTGCACCCCATAACTTTAATTATTTCAAATAAAAGCCTAAATTGACTTAAAAAATCAATTTTCTTGCAATTAAACCCTCCATAAATTCAATTAAACCTTGGATAAAATTTAATTGAATCCATAAACATCTTATTTTGTACTTTTCTTTTTCAACTTGAATTTTCTTTATCAATAGGGCTCTCATCAGTAGACAATATAATGTCAAATTTCAATTCTTGTATTTATGAACCTCCTCAACCAATTCCTAGCCATTTTATAGGCGTTTTAGCATCCTTTTCTCGCTCCTATTATTTTTTGAATTTCTTCTGGAAATTTTTTTTGATATATATATATATTTTTGTATTTTCTCATTTTTTTGTAGGAACCCAAAAATAGATAATAACAAATGCCCCCTCTTTACAATGCTTACGAAACAAAAACATCATCAATGCCTTGCATAGTAAGCTTGTAAAGAAATAAAGAAAAAATGATCTTATTATCTTGGGCGATCTGCCCCTTTTGAAGAAAATTGGTCTACTTTCATGGGCGACCTACCCATACATTTTCATCCTGGTATATTTTCAGGGGCGACTAGTCCACACACTCACACGGGTCTATTTTCATGAGCAACCTGCCCTCACACTCACACAAGTCTATTTTCATTGGCGACCTGCCCTCACATTCATACTGGTCTATTTTCACGGGCGACCTACCCACACATTTTCATCCTGGTCTATTTTCAAGGGCGACTGGCCACATGTTCACACGGTCTATTTTCATGGGTGACCTGCCCTCACACTCAGATTGGTCTATTTTCACAGGCGACCTACCCACACATGTTCATCTTGGTCTATTTTCAGGGGCGATCGGCTCACACACTCACACGGTCTATTTTCATGGGCGACCTGCCCTCCCATTCATACTAGTCTATTTTCACGGGTGACCCACCTACACATGTTCATCCTGGTTTATTTTCAGAGGTGACTGACCCACATGTTCACATGGGTCTATTTTCATGGGTGACCTGCCCTCACACTCAGATTGGTCTATTTTCACGGGCGACCTACCCACACATGTTCATCTTGGTCTATTTTCAGAGGCGACCGGCCCACACACTCACATTTGTCTACCCTCTCTTTGATGTTCCATCGTCATAGGGTGCCTTTATTTGCTAACCAAAGACTTCTTTGCTCTTTCCATGTAATGGCCCGTTCAGGTGCTAGCCATTCATTCCACTGTAAATGCAATACCTATCATAGGTTGTCTTCGATGATTATTGGTTTCACTATTTATCAAGCTTGACAATACCCTCCAAGTATGGTGTTGCTTAATTCATCATGAAGGAGCTTAATGAATTATTTCAACCCCTGGATTCTTTCGAGAATCGTTCTTTGATTAGCTATGTGCATCCTACCAGCACTCATCAAAAGGTTTTCTAGTGTCGTCCTCATCTTAAATTGCTAATCAACCATTAACTTATCTCCCATGGTCGTTCATCTGGTTATCTTCCTTTCAACACCATTGTCCTCAGCTTCACTGGTTCATCATTTAATCATTTTTTTATTGCCCCCTAGCTGATTTGAATACTACTTGTTTTTCCTTTTTAGGGTCCACTGTATTGCCCCCAGCTGCTCAACTTTTCAAGAAGCGTCGAGAAGTATTGATGTTACTTCTGTCAAGGATTTTGCAAACTCGATCAGTGCTCTTTTTGTTTGACAATCTTTCTTGTTCGGGAATCAACTCTCATATTTCAAAGATCATGTATATTTCAAAGTCTAATTGTTGAAATGAAATCAGAGAGATGTTAGTTTTGTAAAAGTATTTTTTTGAAATTCAAGCCCTCTTTGGTCAAAAACCCAACACACGTCATTTAATACATGTAGTCCTTTGATTATCTTGTATTTTGAAAACAGAAATTGATCCATCAAAAGATTAAAATAGCTTTTTCCATGGTTCTTTGTGTCAATTTTAATCTCGGATCTTAGGTATATCTTTTGATGGTTTGTGATGAGGTGATCTTTTTGTGAATTTTCAAAAACAATATGTTAAAGTTAGAAGTCAGGCTTTATCAAGAAAGGTTTTTTTTTTTTAGGCACTTATTTTATCAGCATGCATAACAAGTAGCTTAATCCATGAAGCCACGACCCTTATGGAAAAATTCTCCAAGCTTTGAGAGCGTCATTTATCAGTTCAAATTGCTTACTCAATTGAAAAAGACTTTTAAAAGCACGTAATGTAGGCTATGGTTTATGGCTATGAAAGAAAGGAATTTTACAGGCTCAAAAGGTGTTTAAGGGTTTCAAAAACCTAGGATCATCATCAACTATTTATCATTTCTACTTATATTATTGTCTTTGTAGGGAAAACAACATATAACCTTATGAACCTCAAATATCAAAATTCTCTTAACATAGGTCATAATGCAAATCCAACTTTTTCTTTGATGAATAACCAATCTCAATCATCTAATAACATCAGGAGGTTTATCATGGATGCCAAAAGTCATGTTTGTAGCTTTTTTTTTTTTTTTTTTTTTATGGTATTGACTTTTGACATTTATTGTATCTTTCCTTGATTGAAACTTCTTTTGTCTTTCCTATACTCAATAGGCATTCTCTTTCCCTTATATTTGACCTACCTTCAAGTGGAGGTAATTTTCATGTTTTTTTTTTCACATAACTTTTCTCACATTTTTCTAACATGCCCCCAATCTAGGTCTTCTTTCTTTTAGCTCTCTTTCAAACATAGGACTTTTGTTCTAAGCCTTCCCTTTATCAATTGACTCTAACATTGTCCTCATCTTTGCTAACATAAATCTCTTATTTGCCCCTAGTATGGGGTGTGATCCTGGTCAGGGTTTCTTTTGAAAATAAATATTTTATCAGGCTCAAAATGGGTTTGCAAAGGATTAATATATTTAGAAAGTGAGGGGATATCAAAGATGACCTTTTTTCATTTCAAGCAAGGTTGGTTAGAACTGATAAATTTTGACCTCATTCAGTGTAGTGATTTGGATTTGTAAGAATAATGATTCACGAGTCCATAACTACCGAATCCACTACATGTCATTATGCATACTACTAAAACTTAGCTACATGATTTGTGGTTCAGCTTCATGTGTAGGCTTAAAATCTGCTTGGTCACCCCATTTATTTTAACAAGCATCGAGTCATTTCTGCAATCAAAATACTTTTAGACTTTCAGGATTGATTAGCCTTAATTGTGCGTTGGAGTTTGGTCAAAATATTTTGCCAAAATAAATTTTGAAAGAAACGTCTTCTTATTTCAAAACAATAATAAGACTAAGAACAAAACATAATCCATTAAAAGGTAAGATGGGATCCCAAAACCAAAATGATGGACAACACAATTGACAACATGCCATTTCCAAACAACGTATTCATCGGTCAATCACATCTTGTTATCACTCATTAATGATGGCTTGTTGATGATATAATCGTTGGTATCATTCTTCACAAAATCTGCTTGTCTCTTGCTCACAAATCTTTTGGACTTAATCTTCAAAGTTATTGCAATTCTTTAACTTTTCCTCTAGATTATTCCGTCTAGAGGATCATGTCTTGGGGCAATGATCTAACTATGATTTTTCCTTGGTGGCAAAGGTGAGTTGGAATGGGAAACACCCATGGAGTAGACCACTTTCTAATCGTAGCATGTTAATGTGCCAAGTCTTAAAGTTGAAGAATATCACATCATGAAAGTATTCTCCCACTAGCACAACATTAACATTACAAAAGACCAAGGGGCTTACGTGGGGTTTTTTCCTTGTTAAAACCCCTATGTTAATCGAATACCTCTTGCTCCATCGTTTTCTGTCATGATCCTTCATGATCCATACTTCCATGAAATTTCTCTCCTATCGATGCAGGTCATGGCGAGCTTTCCTTCGTAATGAGTAAGTCTAATATCTTTGTTATCATTGCCCTCAGATGTTGGTAGGGGAAGTGGGAACAAACAATGACTCTCCCTTTTTATATCAAATGCAAAGATGTTTTTCCTTCCAAGTGAGCCAATGAAATGAGCCATTTATGGATACTTTTGTCATGCGATGAAAGGACTCTTCATGAGGCAACTTCACTTCATCCAAAAGCTTCCATTTCCAAATTGCTGATTCAAACAACTCGACTCTAATGCATTGGTACATATAGAATTCTTTATGTGAACGAAATTTGGGCTTTGAGAATCTCACAATCTTGTATCGTAAAGGTTTTGACCTTTCAATCATTAGGCCAAATTCTATAGTATCATATCGTGTCTTTGGATTAGGGATCTTTTTCCATTGTTGGATCGAAGGGATACACATATAATAGCATGATTTATTATGTGCACGACAAAGTAGAACTCTTTGATTTGTTGATGACACAATCTCCACGTGTTCTGGAAGAAAATCAAAGGGTATTTGCAAAGATTATAAATGATTGTAAATGTACTTTGTGATACCAGAAGCATGCTCAACAATATAACAAATTGACTGTAATTTACCAATGTTCTAGAGTATGAGATTGATGCAATAAGCAGCAAAAAGAGACCAAAATATTGAAGGAAATTCTTTCATCAGCAACACAATTTCATAACTCTCAATAAACTTTTTTCCTTTGCTATATTTAGCATGAGCAGATGAAACCCATTCCCTAGATGTCACCATAGCTCTCAACTCATCTTTATGAGCTAAAATGCTTTGCAATGCAATGAAATTGGTAGCAAAACGAGTAAGAGCTGAACGAGGTATTTCTTTTCCTCTAGTGAACTTCCTTATCAAATACAATGGATAACAATGATTATAAATATACTTTGTGATACAAGAAGCATGCTTAACAATAGAACAAACTGACTGCAATTTACCAATGTCCTAGAGTATGAGGTTGATGCAATGAACAACACAAAAATACTAAAATATTGAAGGAAATTCTTCCATCAATAACTTGCCAACAACAACATAATTTGTTGCATTATCAGTCACCACATGCACAATGTTTCCTACCTCAACATACAAAACAACCTCTCTAAACAACTGATGCAACAATCTAGTAGTCTTTGAGACATCTGATACATCCATAATTTTCAAAAAAATTGTTCATTAAAGTCCTCCTCTTCTGATATGTCCATCCATTAGCCATTAACATGCAACCACTCTTCTTCCAAATCTCTCGATAACTCTCAGCATAAATCTTCATTTCATCAACCGCTTTTACTAAGTAATAACCACG
Source organism: Populus alba (assembly GCF_005239225.2). NCBI lineage: Eukaryota > Viridiplantae > Streptophyta > Magnoliopsida > Malpighiales > Salicaceae > Populus > Populus alba. Next base: position 2,662,396 of record NC_133294.1, on the reverse strand, counting down.
AATTATAGCATACAAGTTTGGTATTTTATAACCAGGACCCATAGCTGTTACAACATCTATGTCATGCTGATAATACACAGAGTTAACAACATTAAATGGCACACATGAATCAATCATCCAATTTGCTAAAGCAAGATCACACCGTTCAACTACTTCCTTCCTTTCCTAACAATTCTTAAGAGACTTTTGAGCACTAGAAGTTTTTCTCGACATGAAATATGCCCCTAATATTGCAGATTTCTTCTGTTTTCCATAGCTTGTATTCGATTGTTTTACAATGCTGGAGTTTTGAATCTTTTTCTTTTTTGCAACCTTCGGTGGTAACATATGTTTTTTAGTATTGACATCCTCATCATACTCATCAACATCATCATCATTACCATCATCATCATCTTCTAATTGCCTAATCATTATTTCTTCATGCTACCTTTGTTGTGCATTAAATAAATTGAAATTTGCTTGCATTTCTCTAACTCCTTTTTATTTCAACATTTCCTTTAAGATTCAAAAGCATTTGATGTTGAACATCATAAGGACATTTGCAAAATTGTTCAACTTCTCCTTTAGCTCCAACTAAATGTTGCTTAAATTGATTAATGTCACCACCCACAAATACTTTAGCATAATATAAACATACTAATTAAGTTTTTTTTACATCCTACACTAAGTTCAAGAGCTTCTTTACAATGACCCCATGCCAAATATGTTCTTCCTCTACTACTACTTGACATGAAAATTAAAGTTTGAGATGATTGGGCCATTGAAGGATCCCTATTTGGAGTACAACCATTATGAGAAGACATTTTAAGGACCTGTATTAAACGAGAAAAAAAAATCTTGCGGTATGAAAAATAAAGTTACAGAACATGGGAAACTATAGGAAGAGAAAAAAAATAGAAAAATTTATTCAATTAACAACATTAGCAGAATAATGAGCAGAACATAGATATGGGAAACTAATAGAAGAAACGTAAAACAACTCTCACAATGAGCAGAACATCAAAACGAATATTTATAGGAAACAAACGGAAGAAACAGAAAACACAAAAATTCCTCATGCAACATTCTAATACATGACCAAAATTAAGATGGTAGGAAACTCATCTACAAAATTAGCATTTAGGAGTGCGTGATAGTCAATCCACCAACAAAGAATATATAACCCAAAACTAAAAAAAAATAAAAAATAAAAAACACAAAAACTACTAAATTGGTCAGTTAAGTCCTCTTATTTGTCAAGCACATCAAACGAACATGATATGCAGCTTATGAAGAAATAACTGAAATAAATAGAGAAAAATGAATCCCTTATATACAATTATTGTTTCTCTAGTAATAATGAGACAGAGGCTTTAGAAAGTTGCGGCAAAGAAAAGAACAGAGAAACATACCCGTGGGTGTGAGAATAAGAAAGAATCGATGTCAGATCAAGAACTGCAAGTTCAAAAAAGAGGTAAAAAGTAAAGAACAATGAGAGCTGTGAAGAGAAACAAGTAACATTAGCTTCATCTAACCTTATTCGCAAATTTGAAACAGTGATCAAGAGTCTTCTGCTCCTCTGCTCTTCTTCGCGAATCGCAACTGAAATGGCTTTGAAGATTTCTTTAATTAGGTTTACTCATTTCTATCTTTATTGTTAATCGTTTGGCCTTTTAATCGTAAAAGGCAAAAACAACGTTGTTTTACATGTGTGTGTGTGTGTGTATAAAAGCCAAGTCTTAGCTAGGTTTACCCAGGTCGACTGAGTTTCACTGGGCCAAATTCCTAGCTAGTTTTTATTTAGATCTGGCTTAGTCCCAAGCCCAGGTCGGCGGGGTCTCGGGTTTAAAAACTGTGCCTAGCATATTAGACATCACCTACTACTAGTTACCACCCCTATAATTTCCATATCAAACTACTAGAAGAAATAATGAATCAAATTGTTTAAGCAAAAAAGTTAGCCAATTATACAATTCATTATCCTTATTCCTAACTTAAATTGAGAAATTAATCAATTATAAAATACATTAATTTTATTCTTAACTATCTTGAATCTTTATAGGGATAGAAGCAAGTCGATGTGGATTAAAGGCGCACTACCAGAAATTTGCTTAATAGCAACGGAATCACCGATGGAATATTTCTGTCGGTAATTTGAGGTTGAAATTACCGAAGGACATTTTCCGTCCGTAATTCCATCGGTAATTACCGACGGTGTTAAGCCGTCAGTAATTACCGATCGAATTACGGACGGAAAGTTCAGAATAAAGAAAAAAAGGGTAGGTCACTGACGTGGAGGTTTTGGCGGGTGATATTTCCGACAGAATCACCGATGGATTCAAAACGGGCGACCCATACAGGTGACTGGACCGGTTCACCGTAAAAAATACAAATGGCCTAACTGACGGATTTGAAATGGCAGACTTGTACGGCTGATGTGACCAGTTCACCGTCAACAATACCGACAAAATCACCGAGGGATTTGAAAAGCAAGTCCATACGGTGAGGTGTCTATTTTCCTGTCAGAATAGCCGATGGATGGAATCCGTCGGTGTATCCGTCGGAAAAAGTTAATGTATGGCCCCTCTGCCGACCCTCTCCTCCCCCATTTCTCCTTCTTCTTCCTAAGCCTAACTCTCCCCATCTGCAAATAAACAGCCCCCCCTCGCACCCAAACAAAATTCTTCCTTATCTCAGCACAACAAGTTGTATTTCTTGAAGTTTTGGTGGTCACAACATCCATGTTCTGATTTACTGACGGATTTTATCAATTTTTGTAAGTAATTCTATCTGTTTAAATTTTAACATTTAAATGTCAATTTTATTGTTTTTTTAGTATATGTATTTTTGTTAGTAAATGTACGTGTTTTATTGTTATTTCTCAAACAAACTTGTAGTATATGAATGTATAATTTTATATCTGTTATGGTTTGTTTTAGATTTTTTAAGATTGTATTTGTTTGTAAATTGTTAAAACTTTGTGGAATTACCGAATTACATGTTCTGTTTTGAAATAATTAATAGCTTGCTTAATGGGTCCTTTTTAAGTTTTATCGATGGTATTGCAGAGTGGTAATTTATGTTTTGAAATGATAATGAATATTTAATATTTATGAGAAGTTGTGATTGGTTTGTTGGATAATTTCGAGGTAATGTAATATTTTTGCAAGTTTATTTACCTAACTTAGTTAATTAATACATGATGTCATCATAATTTTATAGAGGTTCGATAGAAGTCATGGATGATTGTTCATGGATGTATCTAGATTCACCCCAAGGATTGCGAAGGATGGATTATTGTAATGGGGTTCAAGGTTTTATTAATTTCACAACATCTATTCCCAGAAATTTTACTGAAGGCGGTATTAGGTGTCAATGTAGGAAGTGTCAAAATAAAAAGTATCTGCATCCAGATGTTGTAATGATGCATCTTCTACACAAAGGGTTTATGGAGGATTACCAGTGTTGGTATGCACATGGAGAGGTATTTGTTAGTAATAGGAGAATGGGAGAAACGGTGGTTGGGTCAACTTCTAGTGCTAGCAACGTGCATGAAGCGGGAAATGACAGCACTAATCCTTACAAAAATATGGTTATGGATGCAATGAGAATGAATCAAGGTAATGTCAGTTAATGTCCAATCGTAGAAGAAGAACCTAATGCAGAGGCAGCTAGGTTTTTTGATTTGTTGAAAGATTCTGACGAACCATTATGGAATGGCTGCACATACCACAGTAAATTGTCGGCCGTGGCACAGGTGTTCACCATCAAGTCAGATCACGGGTTAAGTGAGGCCAAGTATGACAAAATTATTAATTGGGCAATAAGAATTTTACCTGAAGGGAACAGGCTGAAAGAGAACTTCTATGCTGCGAAGTCCATGATAAAACCCCTCGGTTTAGGATACCAGAAAATTGACATGTGCCCTAACTTCTGCATGTTATACTACCTTGAAAATGCTGAGATGATTGAGTGCATGACATGCAAGCATTCCCGTTACAAACCCAAAACTGGCAGGGGAAAGACTCTAGTGGCGTATAAAAAACTTAGATATTTCCCGATCACACCTAGATTGCAGAGGTTATTCATGTCACCAAGGACTGCTGAGCACATGACATGGTACCAAACACATGATGCGGTTGATGGTCTGATGGTGCATCCTTCTGACGGCGAAGCGTGGAAACGCTTTAATAGTGTGCATCCTGACTTTTCAGCTGAATCAAAGAATGTCCGTCTTGGGTTGTGTACAGACGGATTCAACCCATTTGGGTCATTTGCTTCTCCCTATTCTTGTTGGCCGATCATACTCATAGTTTATAACTTGCCACCAGGAATGTGTATGAGGCCAGAGTTCATGTTTTTATCTACTGTCATACTCGGTCCAAGTAGCCCGGGATGGAATATAGATGTTTGTCTTCGACCGTTGATTGATGAGCTGGCGCAATTGTGGTCCTCCGGAGCTCTGACTTATGAGGGCGACTTTGATGTGGACTATCAATGATTTTCTAGCTTATGGAATGCTTTCTGGTTGGAGCACACATGGGAAACTCGCATGTCCATACTGCATGGAAAACAACAAGGCATTCACGCTAGCAAACGGAGGTAAAGCTTCCTTTTTTTTACTGTCACCATCGCTTCTTGCCACTTAATCACAGGTTCAGAGAGAACAAAAAAGATTTCTTTGTTGGCAGAGTTGAAAAAGATGTTGCATCCCCGCGTCTTTCTGGTGAAGAATTGCATCATGTTGTATCAGAGTACGGTGACATTGTGTTTGGCCTTCAATCAGGTAAGCAAAAGTTTCCTGGTTTTGGTTTGACCCATAATTGGGTAAAGCAAAGTATCTTTTGGGAGCTTCCTTATTGGAAGACCAATCTTCTCCGCCTTAACCTTGACATCATGCACATCGAAAAGAACATGTTTGAGAATATTTTCAACACCGTCATGGATGTGAAGGGGAAGACAAAGGACAATATCAAGGCTATAATGGATATAGCTTTATACTGTAACCGTAAAAATATGGAGTTGGTTTATGAGGAGTCACGGGTCGCAAAACCAAGGGCAAGCTTCGTGTTAGAGAAAAACACACAACTGCTAGTCTACAAATGGCTTAAGAGTCTGCGTTTTCTGGATGGACATGCATCAAACATATCAAGGCTTGTTAACATAGAGGACTGCAGATGGAATGAAGAGTCATGACTGCCACGTGTTTATGCAAACACTCATCCCATTAGCTTTTCGTGATTTGTTGCCAAAGGGAATATGGGATGCACTGACAGAAATTAGTCATTTCTTTAGAGATATCTGCTCCAGCAAGTTGAATGTTGAGCACATTGAGAGGCTTCAAACGAATATCATTGAGACACTATGCAAACTTGAGATGATATTCCCTCCATTTTTTGACTCAATGAATTATCTCCCTATACATCTACCATTCGAGGCAAAAGCTGGAGGACCGGTCCAGTATAGATGGATGTACCTATTCGAATGGTTAGATATTACAGTTGCAATGGAATTCATATCTAAAAGTATTTTATATGTTTTTCTTAATTGGAAATACTTGAATTGTAATTCAATGCAGGTACTTGTTTAATCTCAAGAAAAAGGTTAAGAACAAGGCGCATATAGAGGCTTCGATATCTGAGGCCTATATTGTTGAAGATATCTCAACATTTATCTCGTACTATTTCGAACCTCATCTGAGAACAAGAATCAATCGCGTTCCACGACATGATGATGGCGGTGAAGTGCCTTCCAGTGGGAACTTGTCAATATTCTCCAATACTGGACGACCCACACCTATAAATATCGTAAGAGGAAGATATTTGTCGAAAATAGAATTCAAACAAGCACACAATTATGTTCTATTTAACTGTGATGAGCTGAGACCATTTATTCAGTAAGTTTATATATGTGCAATACAAATTAATCTTTGTTAGTAATATACTGCTAATTATATATTGTGAAATCATACACTCATTATCACTTGCAGGCAACATCGACAATATTTGCTCTCCAATAACTCGCAGCTGACCGACTCCCAGATCTTTCAATTACAAGATGAACAATTTGTCACATGGTTCAGAACACATGTAAGCACTATCACAAACTCATTCTAACTTGCAAAATTACTGTACGTATGCATGTCATTACGAGATTATCATTCATTTACCATTTATTGATGTACATTACATGTATACAAGGTTTATCAAATGGGAAGGAGTGCGTCTAAGTCATTGTCTTCACTAAGCCTCGGGCCTGAAAGAAAAGTTAAGTGCTACAACGGGTATTTTGTCAATGGATATGTTTTCCATACTGAAGAATACAGGCAAGGAAGAAAGACATACAACTGCGGTGTTTGTGTTAAAGGATCCACAAGTAGTGAGTTAGAAGTTGACTACTATGGTAGATTAGAAGAGGTCGTCGAACTACAATATCATAGCGAGCAGAATAAAGTGTTTTTATTTAAATGCTATTGGTATGACACGACGGACAGAGGAATCAGAGTTGATATGCACCATGGTCTGGTCAAAATCAACTCAAAAGCTAAACTCCGCAACATAAACGATGTCTTTGTTTTCGCAAAGCAATGTCAACAAGTTTATTACACATACACCCCTTCATTTAGAAAGGATCGATCAAGAGTTGATTGGTTATCCGTTTTAAAAACGAAACCACGGCGTCGTGTCGAGGTTGTTCAGGATGAGAACGAAGACACAAGTGTGCGGGATGAAGTCTTTCAAGTTAGTGAGTTGGTTGAACCATATCGAGTTGCTCCTTTGATTGAATTGGAAGAAAATTCAATTTTTTGTGTTTCCGATGATAGTCTTATTGATGTTGACGTAGGGGAGTTTTAACGTTGTTTTGAGCTCTAGCGGACAACGAAATGTCGATGAAGAAGATGATATCCATATTGAAGATTGCGATGAAGGTGATGACTATTCAATTGATGACGAAGAAGAAGATAATTCTGACTAGCTATCAAAATGAAGCCCTGTGTAAAACCCTTTTCTTCATGTAATTTACATTATGGATGATATATTTTGTAACACGAAATATATATTTATTGTTTAAGCACTGTTGCTATTGTTCTGTGCGATGGATAGTTTAACATTGATTTTTTTGCAGGAAGGTAAATAGAAAATACAAACACAACATCTCTTCTATATTAAACATTCACCGACATCCATACCGACAGAACGTCGTCCGTCAGCATCTCACAGAGAGTTCAAAAATAATTATAACAAAATGCCACAATCACCGACGTCCATATCGACAGATAAACGTCTGTCGGCATCTCACAGAGATTTCGAAAATAATTACAACAAAATGCCACAATCACTGACATCCATACCGACGGACAACCTTCCGTCGACATCTCACAGAGAGTTCGAAAATAATTACAACAAAATACCTAATCACCGACATCCATACCGACGGACCACCTTCCGTCGACATCTCATAGAGAGTTCAAAAATAATTACAACAAAATGCCACAATTACCGATGGACCATTGTCCGTCGGCATCTCACAGAGAGTTCAAAAATAATTACAACGAAATGCCACAATCACCGATGTCCATACCGATGGAGTTATCGATGTCAATACCGACGGAATAAGTCCGTCGGTAAGTTGTCGGTGGGCAATTTTTACCGACAAAAATACCGACGGAATGTGTGAATTCCAAAGGGTGTGAATTGAATGCACCTCTGACCGTGTTAGCTTACCGGCGGAATCACCAACGGACCACGAAAAATATGGAGGGTAATTAAAAAATTCAGTGCGAAATTTAAAAATTACCGATGAAATTTTAGCACGTTACCGACGGATTTAATCTAAATAATAATAATTTTATATTTTCATCGGTGAATCCGTCGGTAAAACTGCACTATAAGTTCTTGTGTCCGCCCCTTCAGTTCATTTTTTCTTCTCCTCCGTTTCTCACCTTAGAATCTTCAAGGTTTCGATTTTTTTTCCTCTCAAATCTTCAAGCTTTGTTGAATCTCTAGCAAGCTTGGTTGTGAATCTTCATCACATTAAAGGGTATGTGTTTTTTTCTATTTCATTTATAGTTATTTTTATGCTTTTTATGTTTTTGTTTTATGTAGATAAATTTTTTGTTTCAACACATTATTAAGGTATGCATATTTCTTCCCTAAAGTCTATAGTTTTTTTTTTTTTTAATTTATTGAATATTTTTTATTGTTGTATTGGCATAATTGTTATTAGTTAATTTATTGAATATTTGTTGTTAATGTTGAATTTACCTTAAAATTAGTAATTCCATATGTTGGAATAATTAGTAATTTTACTCTATTATTGCATGATTTGTGTTTAATTATTTCCATTGGTTTTAATTGTTAGTTTATAATTATTTTTAATTTATTGAATATATTTTATTGTTGTATTAGCATAATTATTTAATAATTTGTTGAATTAATATTGTTAATGTTGAATTTACCATAGAATTAGTAATTGAATATGTTGGAAGAATTATTAATTTTACTCTATTATTGCATCATTTGTGTTTAATTGTTTCAATTTATTTTGAATTTATTGTTTTGTTGTATTGGCATAATTATTGAATAATTTATTGAATGGTAATTGTTAATGTTGAATTTACCTTAGGATTAGTAATTGAATATGTTGGAATAATTAGTATAGATTGGGTCAATTGGTTGTGGCTATTGTTAATATTTGTAGGTTTGTGGATTTGGGTAGTATCTCAGTATAGGGGAGGTGCTGCTAAATTTTTTTTAATATTTTTTTTAATTATATAATTATTTATATAAAATTGGTTAGATGCACAGAATGAAAACCAGAGCTTCACGTCCGGTCGCATCAAGTTCGTCTAGCAGTGAGGAAGATATTTCCTTAGGTGCCTTTCAAGAAGAGGCACCTACACCACTTGCACCGTCAACTGATGCTGCCTCTTCCAGCGCTGTTTCACATCACAGAAGCGGCGTGCCTTCGTAGCGGAATCAATTTACCCGCAAGTACGAGGCACAATGGAAGGACGATCTTTCAATATAAGTTTGTTAAGGTTTTAGTTTTTTTATATATAAAAAAATTTTAAACATAATTTATGAAGTCACTATTTAATTAATTTCATTTCTTTTCAGGTTCACAAACATTGAGGCCGCCCGAGTAATATCATCGATGTTTAAATCGTCAATGGAGATTCCATTGTTTCAATGGAGTCAGATATCCAGGCATCTTGAATGGATGCCTCAAATCAATGAATGGTTTTCCAGATTTCAGGTTCGTGTTAATATATAATTTTCAGCTTATTTCTAATAAATTCTTAATATAATTGTAAATAAATTATTAACATTTTAAAAAATTATTTTTTTATACACAGAATCGATTCTGCTGGAACGAGGAACATAACACTGTTGTGAGGAGGGTGTGGGAAAATCACGCGGCAACTAGGTAACATCGAAAACAATACAACTTTTTTTTTACAAAAAAATTTATGTTTTGAAATGTAATTTTTGCTTGCGTGAAGTAGGTTGCATGATTTTTGGTACGAAGCCAAAAAAAAAAAGCAAAAAAAACTACGAGGGATAGGGGGTTCCAAGGCTGAAACAATGTTACGGTTTGGAGGGATTTCAAACCGATATACATCCCGGAGTGTATATGGCCGCACTATCTTCAGCACGTGATGTTTGAGCGGTTCACACGACGCTCACAGTCCGGTGCTAGCAACCGGAATCGGCCAATTCATGGCTCGGTGACAACGCACACCGGCGGCTCCGTTCCGTTTGCTGCACATGCAAAACAGATGGTAAGATTAATTTAAATGAAATTTATCGTTCAATTAATTTGTTGTTAATAAATTTTTTTCATTATAGGCTACGTCTCTTAGACGTGAGCCGAGCCCTATGGAGCTGTTTGTGGAGACGCATGTGCGGAGTCAAGACCGCCAAAAGGGGATGCAACAGTTCATTGACAGCCGTGCTCAACATTTTGTGGTATGTTTGTTCAATGATTTTATTTTGTAAGTTATTATTATGTTTATTGAATTGAATATGATGATTACTTTTTTTATTTTCAAGATACCTATAATAATCGGTTGAGGGAGAGATACGGGGACGATCCTTTGACCCATTCAGAATTCGATCCGGATTTGTGGATGGAGGCTGGATCATCAAGTGGACCCGATAAAAATCAGGTTTACGGGCTCTCCAACACTATAGCCGAAAACTTGCGGTCGACCCGTAGTGCTTCAACCGTCGGGAGCTCCCAATCAGTATCGAGCTCCCAATCTAAGGAGTTCGTGGCCTTGCAGCAACACATGACTCTGCTCACCAAAAAGTACGACCACCTATCAGAGACGTACACACAACTCGTAGAACAACAAAGAGTGGCGTCCGAACAACAAAGAGCGGAGTTTGAACAACACAGAGCAGAGTCTGAACGACAAAGAGTGGCCTATGAAGAGCTTCATCAAATGGTCATGAACATGGCACAAGGTGAAACATGTGCACCAAATCCTTTTTGGCTGCATAACAGCCAGCCTCCCCCCCCCCTCCTCCTCCTCCTCCTCCTCCTTATTAATTTTTAATAAACATTATTTACATTTGAAATTTCATTTAATGTTTTTTTGAAACACATTCATTTTGTAATGAATATTATTTATCTTTCATTTTTTGTTTTTGATGCTTAATATAAATTTTATTTGCATCATTTTTTATATCATGTATTAAAAATAATTTAAAAAAATATTAAAAAAAAAAACATTACAGAGGGATTAACCGACGGAATTAATCTGTCGGCATTAGACAGTAGCCGAGACCATCACCGACACATTTCCAGACGGATAAATTCGGTCGATATTTTTATGACTCACCAACAGATTTACCGACGGACTTATTCCGTTGGTGTTTTAACTTACTAATGACTTGACGGACGGATATATTCGGTCGGTATTTCAACAATTCACCGACCAAGTTACCGACAGAAAGTAACCGTCGGTGACCTGTGATATCACCGACGGATTTTAATCCGTCGGTATTGTTCAAGCGGGAAATTTTTTTTTTTGACGCGCAAATTCCGTCTGTAAAACTGTCAGTATATGTTTTTTTTTTTTCCGACCGATATAGCGACGGAATGTGGAATCACCGACGAAAGGTAAGCTGACGGACATATTCTGTCGGTAATTTAGTCAGTAAATAATTTACCGAAGAACTTCTAATCACACACCGACAGAATATTTTCATTGGGAAAACTGTTATTTCTTGTGGTGGCGGTGCAGGCCTGTCGACAGTTACTGTAGTACTATTTTTCAGTGCTTGAACATATATCATGAGGAGGACATGTCAGAGAACAAGTATACATGTGATATGTACCGAAAGTCGTGGTACTATATATATATATATATGTATGTATGTACGAACGAACTACCTAGTTAGTTTCTATATAGTTAGTTTTTATTTTTGAAAATGATTTGTTTAAATTTTTATTTTTATTTTTATTACTGTTTCTTTTTTTATAGGGGGGGGGGGGAACCTGATGGCCACAATTAAAAAAAAACATATGCCGAGGGCATAGACCGATTGAGTTTAGCAACTGTTGATTATTAGTCTTTCCCAAGCACGAAGTCAACTTAGTCTATTGCGCGGAACTTTTAATACGGGTTGATGGCTTGCAATCAAGGGGTTATAATCATGGTGATAGTAGAAAATCTTATAAATAATTGTCGAATCATTTAAACCATTATTATTATCCTATTTTGTAATAACACTTTGAGGGAAAAGGTTACAGAGCAGTCAAAGTTGTGCATAAAAAATCAGTTATTAATATATATTTTTATTGACCTAAAATTCCAGAAAAAAAATAATTTATGAATTTGATCTAAGTTGAATTTAGTCTCTCCACTTTTGATTTTTTTGAATTACATTCATAATTGACCCCAAACTTTTGATTTAATGTATTTATGCCCTTATCAAACTTCAATATCAACCATGAATCTCAATACATTTTTTATTTTGGTCATTTGTCTTTGATTTATGCAAATTAACTCTCAATTTCCCTTTAAACTTTTAATTCTAATTTTAACCAAATTAAGTCCATAGAATTTGACGCTTTTATCTAAAATATCCTTGGTTGTGATATTCTTTAATTTAGCCCTTAATTGACCTCTAAACTTTGATTTTATTATAATTTTACCTCTAATTTCAACCAATTAACTTTGTAAAAATTTAATTTGGTCATCCAAAATTCCAAGCTTCTCAATTAAATCTAAATTGGGCTTCAAACTTAATTTTTCACCAATTAAGTCCTTAATAAAATTAATTTGGCCCATTTAAAATATAAGTAAGTCCTTGCACTTAATTAAATTCTTTAATTTGCTCCAATTAATTCTTAAACATAATTAAACTCTTAATTTGGCTCATGATTAAATTAAATTGATCTATAAAAAATCAAATTATGTTCCTGGACTTAATTTGTATGCAGATTCGTCCAATAATAATTTAATTTGACCTTGAATTTGTATTATCTCTCTTATCTTCAATACAATAGAGTACGATTAAGTTTCTAATTTCAATGAAAACTCCAATTTGATTTTTATATACGTTTGAAATCTTTTTCAACCTATTTTTGTCAAATCTTTAGTCTTCTTGCTATTATTATTTATTATTTATTATTTATTTTTTAATTTAAAAGAAAAGAGGTAAATTCAGGGGGGTAATAACCAAAATAGGTTATGACAAGGTGGTTCTTGTCGAGATAAATCCAACGACATCAAAAGAAACCACCATTCAAGGTTGCACGCCACTTCACGCACTGCCACAACCTTGTTCACTTGTTGTTCGCACGTGTATTACATTTGTCAAATAGTTTTTCTTTCTTTTTATATTTTAGTCCCTAATTAATTAAAAAATCTTCAATTCAATCCTCAATCCATCACAACTGAATTGGATGAAGGTCCAACTTGAGAGAGAAGAAGATGAGGAAAAAGAAAGTGAAAAGGAGAAAAAATATTAGCACACAAAATAATGTTTGAGCAACTTGTGCCACTGAAACCATCTACTAATATTCTTTGTTGTACTTGGAACCCAGTTCTTTGTTTTACAAGCTATTATTATGGGCACACTTGAATTATAGTTTTCTAAATTTTCAGTATGGCGCCTACCTAAAAGCCAGCTTGTTTCATGAATTGATAGTGCAACTCCACGTAAACACCTCATTTTACAGGTTATTTGCATAATAAAGGTAATTAATATCCATGATGACTCCCACAAGGTATGTTGCTGACTTCACATTTCATTAGACAATTTCGACTTGAGGTGGATAAATATCTATGATCATGGAGTATAATAAAGAACAACACATAACCACAGACTCGACAATCACAACATATATTCTCCAACATTCATGTTATTCTTTTGTATGTTTGATAGCTTATGCATCAGAGCAGGAATTCATAAATCGACTAGCCCAGCTCAACTTAAAACAGAATCCCCGAAACCCATAAAACTAGGTAATAGAAAGACAAGTTTTTTCTTACCTCATGTCAAGTACCTAGCATTAGGACTGGTCACAATCTATATTATGTAAAAAAAGTCTGTACCCGTTACATGGAATTTCTGGGCTAGTCTCGTCGCAAGGAATCTTAACAAGAATTGTTCATTAATCCAACCACTAACTTTTGACCCTAAGTAAATTACTCTGAAAAATAACAAATCTCTGAGTCATATCTTGTACAATATAACGAATATGCATTTTATTGATAATTTTTTACCATGCATTTAATTGATAAAGACAGGAAAATGTCATTACATTTCAGTACGTTAGAGAAATTTTACTAGCGAAAATGGAATACTACATTATATAAGTATTTATGAAATAAAATAATCCTACTAAGAATGGAAAATTCAAAGCTAATGAAGGTTAGGTCAAATTTCAAGAAAGAGTTGTTCATGAAATATAAAAAATTAGTCCTAGGAAACGAGCAAGAACTTTGAATAGTAGACTATTATTTTGTTGAAAAATTCCCTTTCAATAGTTTACTATTAAAAATTAACTATGGGTTTCATCCAATAGTTTTATTGAAGTCATTTTTTATCGCAATTTGAGATTATTAAATCAATAAGTAGTTAACCCTAATTAATATATGACTTTCAAAATTTAAGATGTTTAGGAATAAAACTGATATGTTGAATAATTAGTTAATTTTTTAATTCAAGCAATTTGATATATTCTTCCTAACAAATTTATTTGGTGGCTTAATAAGAAAAGTATATGTGGTTGATAGCTAGTAGTGCCTTGTAAGTTAAAGTGATTAGTAACTGATACCTTTAAAAGGTTCTGTTTGATGGATGTGTGGACTCTTAGATGTTTAAATTAATAACTTTATAAAAAGAGAAAATGTAAGAATATTTAGAAGAGATAGACTTTGAAAATATGCATGAAGAAAATATTAAGAATGAAGAGATCATGAACCTTGAGTTTTAAGAATTTATGGTATATTTATAGCCCATGAGTCTTCTTTTTTTTTTTTTTGTAGAGGGGAAGGGTTACAGTGTAATTTTATCATTGTGATATTTTGAGTTGTATTGTACTCAAAATAATAATCAGTATAAAATATTTAGGAAAGTATATGATATGTTGGAAGAGATAGACTTTGAAAATATGCATGATGAAAATATTAAGAATGAAGAGATCATGAACCTTGAGTTTGAAGAATTCATAGTATATTTATAGTCCATGAATCTTGTCTTTTTGTAAAAGGGAAGGGTTAGATTGTAATTTTATCCTTGTGATATTTTGAGTTATATTGTACTCAAAATAATAATCAGTATAAAATATTAAGGGACCCATATAGAGTTCTAGAGAAATTTCCAAGGAAGTGTTGAGTTAGGATAAGATGTTTGAACCAATTATTAGTGAAAAATAAATTTAAATGTGCTGTTTGGACTTAAGCATATTGAATTCGAGCATGGTAGCTCGAGCCCACAAGAATATCAGGGTGCATACTCATCATAAAAAATGCTAGGTAGCATGCCCAGCAAGGCTCGGCGTGTCATGCCTAGCCTGGTAAGCATGTAGCACCATGTTGGAGACACAGTTAGCCTCTTAGGCATGTCGCGTCTAGATGGTGGGCTCTCAAACTTTCATGCCTGAGCCTAGGTGTATACCTAGCATGAACTTGATTACTATGTCTAAGTCCATGTAACTTGATAGAAGTTGGGCTAAAGTATCGTCTGTAGAATGAATTCTTTGGACCTATTGAATTTTTTTTTTTGAGGTTTTTTTAGAGCTTTTTTAAGCCATTAAATTTGTCTCCATCACCCTCTATGTTAATTACGTACCACGAGGTCACAGGTCCCAATCTATGTGCTGTAAAATAATCTGCACCCTTAACGTGGAATTTCATGATTAATGTCTTCAAAATTGAATGGTATTGGGCAAAACTTTAATAACCATATCCTCTAAAGAAAAACTTCACTACATTAATCCAACCACTGACTAGTGACCCCGAATAAATTACTCTGAAAAATAACAAATATGTGAGCCATTTCGTGTTATATATACCGATTATGTATTTTGTTAATCAAATTTATTGATCATGCATCTTATCGATAATTAAGAACAATTTAAATAATTATAGATCGGTTATTATCAAACCCAATAAAAATGCACACAATTCTGCATCCAATTCTTGTAGCACATGACCTCGCATGCCGAAATGTTATAGTGCATACACGCAATAGGACAAAATGGAATACTACATTATATATAGAAGCAATAGTACCACACTCAACAGTATCCGGAAAAGGCCCCATGTATTTATATTAGAATTTAGCAGTATGAGCCATACCCCATGTATTTGAACTAAGCAAATTGTATTTAAATCCATACTCAACAGGATTAAAGCAAAAACATATTTAATAGTTTTCGTTTGTGTACTAATTTATTCATGGTCAATGCTCAGGCATGCAATTTTTAATACAAGATCTTCCAGGAAACTACAACACCCTTCAGCAGCGTAGCAGCAATTTCAACATCAAATTTCAGTGTCACAGTTTTGTTGACCATGAAATTGGCCGAGTTCTTACTAGAAAATGCCCTTCAACTACACTAATGTGATTCCATAATTGATTGTTTTTCTCTCTAGATGATTCTTAAGAAAGGTGTACGAAGTCAGAACAGTTCCAGGACATGATGCATTTCCAGTAAGAAATCAAAAGGCAAAGTATGGGTCATAATTTTCTCAGTGATGCGAACACCATTCAATTGCTTTTGTTGTTGTACTTTTCCATTGCCACCCTTTCGCAGCATAGCAGCAATTTTCTCACTCATCCACCCTACAAGTTTTGCTCAAACACATCTCTTTACGAAGCTAATAGTCCATTTCAGAACAATCTCCAGACCCTCATGTCTTATCTTGCCTCAAATGCTTCTGTGTCGAATCAATATCATGCCTATGCTGGAAATGACCCTGATAGAGTCTATGCTCAGTATATGTGCTACAACTACATAACAAACGAAAAGTGCAGTGCCTGCATTGATGCAGCATCACAAGATATCATGCAACTCTGTCCAAACAATAGAAATGCAACTGTATGGGAAGAGCTGTGCCAGTTGCGCTTCTCGAATAAAAATTTCATAGGCCAGCTTGATTTCTCAGGAAACATTCCCTTAGCTAATAGAGAGACGATTGAAAATTCAGTACAGTTTATATCAGTAGTGAACGAAAATTTTAGTAATCTTACCAAGAAGGCTGCTTTTGAGCCTACGCAGAGTATGTATGCTACAGGAAAATTAGCCTTATCGGATATAGACACCCTTTATACTCTGATGCAGTGCACTACAGATTTGTCATCTCACGATTGTAACACATGCCTTCAGGTTGCCATACAAAATATTTCAAATTGCTGCTATGTCGGTCGAGGGGCACGGCTTCTTAGCCGGAGTTGCTATTTTAGGTATGAGTTATACGCATTCTATGAAGGCGCAGCTGAATATTCGGGAACACAAAAGGGTAAGTATATATATTTTTAATCTATTACAAACAAATCATACAAAATTTGCTTCGCCAATCTAAGATAGTTCAATATTTTTTTTTTAGTGTATAATTTTCCTAGAGGGAAGACATTGACGATTTTGAAGATTGTCCTTGGAACTTGTATACCAACAGTTGTTCTTGCATTTCTCACTGCATCGTGTATCATCTACTTTCGGCGAATAAGCAGAAAAGAAACAGGTTAATCCATTTAACTGATTGGCTCGCCACAAAAATTGGCAAATTCTGACATGCTGATTACAAAGAACTGTTTTGTCATTTGCAGATGAAGAAAAAAGTCACCTTGCTTTCTTACAGGAACTGAGAAAATCTAGCGGATCGACATTGGCAGAAGGTAATAAGGTGAGTTCTGAGGAATTACCTTGGATGATGGACCTGAGTGTTATAAGAGCTGCGACAGATAACTTCTCTGTTTCAAACAAGCTTGGACAGGGTGGATTTGGCTCTGTTTACAAGGTAAACAATACTTCAACATTATTCTTTATGTGTCTTCAAAGGATTTCAGAGAAATTTTGTTAAATTAAAAAATTAATTGCTTACATACAACATTGAAAAAATGACCTCGTGTGTTCTATGATTTTCAAGGGGATACTAAGCGATGGAAGCGAAGTTGCAGTGAAGAGACTATCAAGAAGTTCGGAGCAGGGCGTAAAAGAATTCAAAACTGAAGTTCTATTAATAATGAAACTTCAGCACAAAAATCTTGTCAGGCTGCTTGGTTTTTGTGTTGAAGGAGAGGAAAAGCTCCTCGTCTATGAATTCATGCCTAACAGCAGCCTTGATGTTTTTCTTTTTGGTTAGTAGTGTATTTCCTTTATGGTTTTAGTAATGTTTTAAATTTGAATCTTTTGTTGGCAAATATTTAAAAGGAATAATATGCTTAGCTATTTTTTTTTTTTTTTAATATTGAAGATTAGGGTTCTGTTTGATTGCTAATGTTCAAGTATTAATATTAGCTTTTACAAATTAATTTAAATTATTTTAAAAAAAATTATAGAAAAGTCATAATTATTTTTTTTTGGAATAAATTTTCTATGAAAAATTTATTAGAAAATTAAGTCAAAATTTTGATTTAAACAGAAGTTGAAATTTTTTTATTTCTAACTAATTAAAATAAATTTTCTTGAAGTCACTTTTACCAATTACATTTCCAATTTAAAGTCTTTTTAACTCATTTCTATTATAACTTAATTATATAAAAAATAATTTTTGATTCATGATTTGAAATGATAAGTTCATTTTTATAAGGTCAAATATATTCTAAATATCATTTTATTTTGCTTTTGATTTGATGGTAGATCCTACGAAACGAGCAGAACTTGATTGGAGCGGTAGAATTGATATTATAAATGGAATTGCAAAGGGAATGCTTTATCTTCACGAGGATTCTAGGCTTAGAATCATTCATCGAGACCTAAAAGCTTCTAATGTATTGTTAGACAATGAGATGAATCCGAAGATTTCTGACTTTGGAATGGCAAGGATTTTTTCAAGCAATGAAGACGGGGCCAATACTGCTCGAATAGTAGGAACATTGTAAGTGCTCTTTCACTTTGGAATCTTCTTCTCATAATTGCCTAAAAACATGAAAACCTTCTAACTAGTACTCTCATAACTATACAATGAAAAACTTTAAACTAGTCTTAAAAATATTCTTAATTGGTCCCTTAAGGATTAAGTTTCATAAACTTTAAGCCATCTCCTTCACTATAAAATTAATCCTTACTATAACTAAGAATAGTGAATCCTATGGTGATTCATTTGAGAATTTTAATTGAGATATCAGTTGTTAGTTGCAAACTAATGATGGTAAGAAAAAAAACTCTTCGATTGAGTTTAAGTTTTCTTTGGTTGTTTTAAAAGTGAATATTATGGTTTTTATTTTTATATTTTTAGCTTGGGTTTGATTCATGATTTCCATCAAGGAAAATCCCTTTTCAGAGAAAAGACCATTTGAAATTTAAGTTAGAAAACGCATAGATAAATATATTGTATATAGGGAGAAAATAGAAGTTGGAGTGTGTTTAAGTGTTTGTGTGTGGATCGATGTAATTTGTTGGTTTTTGAAAAATTTGTTCTTCATACCTAATGACCCAGGGATATTTGTACACCTTCAAGCCACATGAATTACCTATCACAAGAGTGGGGCTACAAAACTATCACGGGAGTAGGGTTGCAAACCCACTCTTAGGAGCAATCATAGTAAATTAGTTACTTTATCGTGGTTCACCACACAATTATCCTAGAGTGGTTGAAGTCGGTGTCATCCTATTGATTATAAAATAGGTAATCACCCATTCTTTAAATGAAGTGTCCAAGTATCACCTGCAATGACAACCTATAGGTTGAGAATTCAAGTGTGCACCCATATTGATAAAAGGATAAGGGTAGTGACATTTCAGGGGTATGGCTTGACTTTCACAAAAATAAATATAACCAAACTAATTTTTTAATTTTGGATTAATTGTATTTCGTTTTCTTTTTCTTTAGGTAAAAAACATCGTGTTTGGTTAGTTAGGCCCTTCTTTTCTCTTTCTTTTTTTATCTTTTTATCTTTTTTAGATGTAGTTAGGCCCTTTCTGTTTCCTTTATTTATTTATTTATTTTTCCTCCCTTCAGGCTTGGTTAGGCCGAGGATTTGGACCTAGTTGGCCCTTTTTCATCTTTTTTTCTATCTTTTCATTCTCATTCTCATTCTTTTCTTTTATTTCCTTACTTCCCTTAGGCTTTCTTCCCTCTGGCCAGGTTGATCCCATCTCTTTTTCTTTTTTCGAGCTTCAACATTTCCAGCCTTAGAATGTCGCTTCCCCGTTATATATTTGAACACCAAGGATTGACTTTTTGACAAGAGTTTTCTTATGAACAATTTAACAAACGATTCGTATTTAATGTCTTGAACATTTATTTTTCCCCTCTATGAACAATGAATACATAGGTTTTATACTGGTAGTTAGCATTATTTTGCGTGTAAAATCATTCTTTTATTTGTTTGAAATTCCCTCATATTTCTCTAAATATTATCACCATAAATTTGTAAAAATTATTCTTTTAAAATAATTATTTTACTCAAACGAAAAGTTTATGTAATTTATCATTAGTTAACATTTTATATTCTGATATTATTATTTTAATTTCATATAAAATTTAAGTTAAATTATTAAGAGTTCTTATCCAATTTATAATTTTTTTTCCTTCTTAGTTATCATTTCTCCAACTGTGAATTTCCTTATTTAACCTTGATTTATCAAATTTAGGGTTAGGGGTTTACACCTTTCTTCTTCTTTCTCTCTCTTTTTTTGTTTTTCTTTTTTCTTTTCCTCCTCTCCTCGCTTTTCTCCTTGGACCTAGTTGGGCCAAGGGTTTAAGCCTGGTTGGTTCTTCGCTCTTCTCTTCCTTCTCTCAGTTTGCTCTTATTGTTCTTTGCTAGGACAAAGATGGGCCTTCCTTCTCCTTTTCTTCTCCCTTTTTCCTTTTCTTTGGGCTTAGTTGGTTGGTTTTATCTTAACGCAATTTTGAGCTCAAATAGGCTCGTGTATTTTGACCCAATCACAAACAAATTTAGAGAAGTGATTAATCCAAGAATCTTTGATTTCACATTAATCATTTCAACATGTTAGTATGATAAATCATGGTATTCAAACTATGAGAGGGACAAATCCGATTACATAGTACTAGCTTCAGCATTTCCAGCCTTAGAATGTCGCGTTCCCGTTATATATTTGAACACCAAGGATTAACTTTTTGACAAGAGTTTCCTGTTGAACAATTTAACAAATGATTAGTTCTTAATGTCCTGAACATTTATTTTTCCCCTCTATGGACAGTGGATACATGGCACCAGAATATGCAATGGAGGGATTATATTCAACCAAATCTGATGTTTTTAGTTTTGGAGTTCTCTTGCTTGAGATCATAAGCGGGAGAAAGAAAGCTGGATACCACCAATCAAAAAGTGCTCCTAGCCTCCTTGCATATGTAAGTTCATTACCTTAAATACAACAAAAACTAACTTAAAGTGGCCCCGCTGGTATTGAGTGACGGGACAACAATGTTTTTCTACTTTCTTAATGTCAAAGCAGGCTTGGCAATTATGGAACGAAGGAAATAAAGCAGAGTTGATTGATCCAATGCTGTCTGATTCATGCAATGCTGACGAATTTTCACGTTACATGCACATTGGTTTATTATGTGTTCAAGAAGATGCTAGCGACAGACCTGCCATGTCATCCGTTGTCTTAATGCTGAAAAGCCAAAATTCATTTCTTCCCCAACCTGAGCGGCCGGCTTTTGTTGGAAGATTCATGGACAACCTGGAGGCAACTGCTAGCAATTTCTCTGTCAATGAAATGACACTTTCTGATGTTGGTCCACGCTGATGAAATATTGTAGTAGCTCAGTACTTTGATTGATTGAAAGAGTTTTACTGGTTGGTACAGAGAATCTCCCTGGTTCCACTTGGTAGTGGATCCTTCACTTTTTTCTATGATAAAAAAAATTAGGAGAGGAGCTTAGGATCCTCCACTTTGCAGACTCCATCTAAATGTTTAACTATTTAACCTTAAAACATAACAAAGTGCAATTTTCTTTGTTTTGGAGGAGGTTAAATGTTTCTGTTTTTTTTTTTCTTCGTCTTTTTTTTTTTTTTTGAAGTAGGTTTGCCAAGTGTAGTAATTGCTATGTTAGTATCTATATTGAAAGTGAAGTCTCGTTTTGTTTTGTGCTCTTTTTTTTAAAGAAGATTGATTACAATTGTTTTTTTTTTACTGATACAGTAACTCGGTGACTAGCCATTTCAATCCCTACCTACCTCACTTAATTCCAAAACAAAACAGCATATCATCCGAATTTATTGTTATTTGTAAGGAAATAAAGAAAAGTTAGAGGCAGAAGAAGAGGTGTGTTTTTTAAGAGAGCAGAATAGGACAAGATGTTTTAGTAGAATTCCGAATTTTTAAGAGAGCAGAATAGGACAAGATCTCAACCTTATTCTTAATGTAAGTGCATCCAATCCTTGGAGCACAAGAGCTCACATGCTGAAATGTTATTGTGCACACATACTATAGGAAAAAAAATGGAATAATATAATATATGTAACAGCCTTAATGGGCAATTGGCCGATCCAGAAGCAATAGCACCACACTCAACAGGTTACAGGGGGAAAGGCCCCATGTATTTAACTTAGAATATATAGCAGTACAATTAGCCATACCCCATGTATTTGAACCTAGCAAATAGCATTTTAAGCCATCCTCAGCATTTTTTGGTTTGTGTGCTGATTTATTCTTGGTCACTGCTCAGGCATGCAATTCTTAATTGACAAGAGGATAACGATGCGGTCCAACTTGATAAAAAGAAAACAAGTACAAAAATAGAGAATTTTGCCGAAAATGATCTTAACAACCACGACCGAAATTCATATTTTATTATTGAATATTTGTTAATATAGTCTACATTTTTTAGAGATTTATAAAATTACTGACTTTTATAAGATAGGAAAATTGAAATTCTAAATCAAAAAATAAAAAATAACATAAAATCCAAAACTAAATTATAAATCTAAAAATAAAAAAAAAAAAAAAAAAAATAGCTCAAACAAAATCCAACTTCGGCAGGATACATGGAGCCAATACCCTATAAAAATGGATCTATAGAACCCCTTGACCAAATTTAAACGAGATTTAATATTTAGTTTGAAAATTACGAGTTTTTTCATTAAACTATTTGTTAGTTTTTTATTTTTTATTATTATTATTAAGTTTGAGCTTTAGCCCATTTCTATTGCAGAGGTAATTTGTATTGTATTCTGGGCTTTATCGTAAGAAAACAAAGATGCTGAATAGCATTACAATATAAGAAGCATGGATCTCTACCTCAGTGTGGAGGTGGAGCTGTGCCTCCATCTACACAGAGGCACATAAATCCCTATGGAAAGATTTTATTGATTTAATTTGTTACTATTTACAATTACATTTTGTTTTATTGCATTAGCAAATTAGTGAGATAGCAGCGTTAGCATTTTTTGACATATTCAACTTCGGTTTTGATGATAAAAGAAAAAGAAAAAGAATTTTTTTAAATAAAAAACATAAAAAAAGGGGGTAGTTCATTTGGGCGGCTCGTAGCCCAAACAGATTGCCTTTTGCAGACAATTTAGGCTGGTGGTTTAAATGGGCTGCTCCTTACAATTTAGTCTTTCTCAGCATACTTCTTTGAGTTACGAGAACTTAGAATATTTATAGCAGACATATTAGTAACATTCACTAAATATTTCACTAAAAATGACCAAATATTATTTTCAATAGTGTATAAGAATGTTTTTACCAATCAATTTATTTTCAATATTGAAGTGAATTAACATGATAAAAGTCTATAAATAAATTAAGTCATAAACAAGATAATTGATAATTTTCTCATACTTAACATTTCACTTTCATTCTTATAATTTTCTCATTTAATTTCTATAATTACTTATTTTAGCATTGAAAAGTCTCTTGTTTTATGAGAGATTTATTTTTTTAGGAATACTCAAGCCTAAATATAAAACCTAAATCTCGGCCTAGTTTTGTAGCCCATGAAAAGCCTATTGTCTATTTAAAGCTTTTTCATGACTTTATTAGTTGCGTCATGTGTGGGAATTGAAAAAAAAAAAAACAATCTATTACCTTTCACCTTTCATTAAAAAAAAAATTATTTTCATGGTTGACAAAACTCCAGGACAAGGAAGAGTAACTGATTTCCCTATTATAGGAACTCCAATTGTTATAGGTCTCTAACAACTCATTTATCAAGTGAAAATATTTCACAATGCTATTTTATCCATATAAAAACAATTTCACACTCTTTGGTTCCACCAACAAGAAATTAAATACATAGTTTTATTACATTTAACACTCTTCCATGACATGCAAAGTATGCATGATACTCCTACTCTTCTAAGGAGCTCTTCTCACCATGAAGAGAACTTTTATATGGATCCAAGCCATAGGTATAACTATCTTTATCAATGTTCCTCTGACTCTCACTTGTATTCTCCTTGAATAAAAAACCTAGACGTCAGATGAGATCAGCTTTTAGGAATGAACACTAGTTCATCAATTGGAGACACCTCACTTTATCACAAAGTGATATACTTTAATCTCTCCATATTAAGTGTCGTTGTAAATGTCAGCCTGAATAACTATGATAGCCTTACAAATCCTGTGGAGAATGTACAAAATATCAGAAATATCCTAGAGTATGTGACATAAAAGAATTATGCTATAACAGAGTGAAAATTCAGCATGAATGAAAACACTACTGGAAAGACACAGTAGGTTGTGGTAGTCCATGAGACAATGTCAAATTCAGTAGCAGTGGCAAAATCAACAACATTGACCTATGCGACGAGTGGGTTGATGTGAGTTTAGACTTTGACGATGGATAGTATTTTACGCAGTTGTGCGTTTTTCTCTAACACGAAGCTTGCTCTTGGTTTTGTGACCCATGACTCATCATAAACCAACTCTATATTTTTACGGTTACAGTGTAAAGCTATATCCAATCTAGCCTTGGTGTTGTCCTTTGTCTTCCCCTTCACATCCATGACGGTATTGAAAATGTTCTCAAACATGTTCTTTTTGATGTGCATGACGTCAAGGTTATGGTAGAGCAGATTGGTCTTCCAATAAGGAAGCTCCCAAAAGATACTTCGCATTACGCAATTATAGGTCAAACCAAAACCATGAAACTTTTGCTTACCTAATTGAAGGCCAAGCACAATGTCACCGTACTCTAATACAACATCATGCAATTCTTCACCATAAAGACGCGGGGATGCAACATCTTTTTCAACTCGGCCAACAAAAAAGTCTTTTATGTTCTTTTTGTACCTGTGATTATGTGGCAAAAAGAGACAATGATAGTAAAAAAAAGAAGCTTTACCTCCGTTTGCTAGCATGAATGCCTTGTTGTTTTCCATGTAGTATGGACATGCTAGTTTCCCATGCGTGCTCCAACCAGAAAGCATTCCATAAGCTGAAAAATCATTAATAGTCCACATCAAAGCCGCTCTCATAAGGAAATTTTGTTTCCTCGATATATCATAAGTCAGAGCTCTGGAGAACCACAACTGCGCCAACTCATCAATCAACGATCGAAGACAAACATCTATATTCCGCCCCAGGCTGCTTGGACCGGGTATGACAATAGATAAAAACATGAACTCCAGCCTCATACACATTCCTGGTGGCAAGTTATAAACTGTGAGTATGACTGACCAACAATAATAAGGAGCAGCAAATGACCCAAATGAGTTGAATTCGTTTGTACACAGTCCAAGATACACATTCCTTGATTTAACGGAAAAGTGAGGATGCACACTGTTAAAGAGTTACCACACTTTGCCGTTAGAAAGATGCATCATCACTCCATCAACCACATCATGTGCTTGGTGTCATGTCATGTGCTCAACAGCTTCTCGCCCATTCAATAATTTTGTTATACTTGCCCTCACTCAACCTGTGATCTAACTTGATGGTGAACACCTGTGCTACGGCCGATAATTTACTGTGGTTTGTGCAACCATCCCATAATGGTTCGTCAGAATCTTTCAACAAATAAAAAAACTTAACTGCATCTGCATTAGGTTCTTCTTCTATGATTGTACATTGACTGATATTACCTTGATCCATGCACAATGCGATGTGTCTTTCTTGGCTTTAATCCTCACCAAAAGGGATATCGGTGCTACCATTCTTCTTCTCACCAGATGTATGTCAGCATGGATGTTACTTTCTCTGAAACAAAATATTTTTTCCACGTGAATCCATCCAGCTCTAGTCCTAGAGGGAGCAGTTGCAATATGATGCCTACAACTAGATTGATCTTCCCCAACCATTTGAACAGTCTAATTTAGAGGAAGGATCGTGTTTAGGGCAGTTTGCTTCAAGGGAAGGAGTGGAGACCAGTACATACACAATTAGTAGTGTCAGGGAAGGAAATATAAAGCCTAGCTCTAGTACACGCACAATTGGCTGTGTAGGGGAAGGAAACACAGAGTTCAATTCCCTCAACATCAATGATACAGGAGCAGAATACATGCATAATGAAACAACCCCTTCCTCTCCACAAATCCATGTTCAAGATTGACCGGATATCCATGAGGTAAGTGACACTAAAAGCCCTTCCTCTTCCCTTTTATTATCTGCCCCATGCTACTCTCTCCCTCTTGGACAGAACCGTGGGAAGACTCCTAACAGGTACTCACCAAATGGTAAAGCAAAATATGCAATCACACAGTATGTCTCTACACACAAACTGCCACCACAACATCAAGGCTTTGTAAGTGAGATGGTGAATATAAAAATACCTACAAAGGTTGGGGATGCCTTAAAACACCCAAAATGGGCAGAAACAATGGAGGCTGAAATGGATGCATTACAAAGAAATGACATAAAGAGTATTGTATCACTCCCTCCAGGAAAAAAACTAGTGGGCTACAAGTGGATATTCAAGCTCAAACATAAAGCATATGGCACAATTAATCGGTACAATGCAAGGCTAGTAGTGAAGGGATACACATAGTCATTTGGCATTGACTATCAAGAAACTTTTGTTCCAGTTGCAAAAATTAACACCATCAGAGTCTTGTTATCTTTAACAGCAAATTTAAGTTGGCCTTTGAAGCAATTTGATGTGAAGAACACATTTCTCCACAGGGATCTAGAAGAAGAAGTCTATATGCAGTTTCCACTTGGGTTTAACAGTTCACAATCAAGTGGAAAAGTGTGTAGATTACAGAAAGCATTGTATGGCTTAAAGCAATCGCCAAGAGCATGGTTTTGTCGAAACAAACCAAATATTCATAGGGAAGAAATAGTTTGGCAACCGAATGACCAACCAATGCCTAGTATTCGTTGATGTTAAAGTTGTTTCTTCACTCGTGCTCTAGCTGTGAAAAAACCATAGGTTTTAGGGACCCTTACATTCTTTTCTTTTTTTACACCCACTAGCGGAAAGATTAGCTAGCCATGCTTTTATCTTATTGTTTATAATGGATGACTAAATCATGCTTCCTAGTTTCCTTTTTTTTTTCCTCTCTGTTTGCATTGTGAAATGAATAAGGCAGGTCTTAAGGTGAGGAAATAGTGGGGTTATGAGGCCTGGATGTAGGATTTTGAGTTTAAAATTTTAGTTTCAGAGTTTTGGCTCCCTCGTGCATATGGGTTTTTTCCTTTCCAGTTATAAAATTTTAAGTTGAGCTGGCTTTGAATGGTTTTTGTTACAAGTTGTTTCAAGCTTCTTGTAAATCTTATAATATGTTTGATGGCTTGCTACTTTCCATTGTGATGTTTACATCTAATTGTGATGTTTGTGTTTTGACCAAAAAAATGTTTTCTTGTGTGTTACATACAACCAATACCCTAATATATTTTAAATTTTCTCTTAAAAAAAATTCAAAGTTTAAAAGAAAATGTGTTTTAGCATGGATTTCTTAAACACAAAAATTATTTTCTTGTATTCTGGAATTTACAACATATTTGTAAAACTCCAAAGGGTGTTGACCAATATTCCAAAAAATACAAAAATCTTATTTTGGGAGGAATTCATCTATTATTCACCGTTAATGTTTGGGTAAAGAAATCCTAAAGGGATGAATATCCAAAGCATTATTGAGAATAACTTGTTATTATTCACTGTTAATATTTGGATAAAAAAAAATCCTAAGTGGTAAATATCCAAAATAATTTTCTAAGAATAATAAGTCATCACTCATCCTTGAAAGAAACCTTGATTATAATTAAAGACATTTCAATTTTTGACTCCACTGTTTACGATCCGTGAGAGTATCAAACACTAAGGAAAACATAGACTTTTAAAATGCCCTGATTTCCTTAGATTTCTAAATTTTTGTCCCTCCTCCTTGTAATTTACGAGTCACAAACTCTTGAAATACCGAGAGAAAAATGACTTTTAAAGCACATGAAATCTCCTTGGATTTCTATCTTAATAAATTTAGTTTGAATCAAACACTGTAAACCCTGAGAAAAATAAATAAATAAAAGTGAAGAAATTCATGCATATGGTTAAATAAAAACAGGAATTCAAAAATTTTTGAATAGGATTTTCGGGTGAAATAATTCGAGACATTATAATAAAACCGATATTGTTGAGGGTTGGATTTAATTGAAGAGAATAATACACTTAAAGAAAAATGGGGGCCTAAATGCAAATAAGGAAAAATATAGAGTCTAAGCACTCTCTCCTTGTCAAAAATCTGCAAGAACCATAAGGAGAGAAAATAGGGAGTTTTATACCCATTATTGTGTAATCAAGAGAGAAACACTAAAATTTCAAGAACCCATCCAAGATTAAGGGTTTATAGATGGAATAAACATTTGAGAGCAATGGATTACCAAGAAAATTGAAACAAGAAGAAAAGAAATGAGGGAGTTAAAAATCTTTAACTAGTTGAAGATCAAAATCTTAATTCGTATCGGGTAAGGTGTTCTAAACATGATCTTAAAAATTCATTTTAAATTCGATAATGAATTGATGCCTTGATATTGAATCATAGGTTAGCGTTTTTAGACATGAATTGAGAAAAAAGTACTTATTGTTAAGATTAAGTTAATTCATGTGTGTGGTATGTAGTTTATTAAAGTATTGTGTGAAGGGGAGGGGGAGACGAATCTGGAAAAACTTGTCTCCTGACTTTTGATGAGATTTCAGGTAGGTAGATGAGGGAATTAGGATCGGATTCCTCATAGAAATTGTCCAAGAAAACTGGTCTTGCTTAATTTGCAGATGTAGAACTCCAGTTATGGGTTACCAACCGAGACTGAGTCGTGACTGATTATGTAGGGCGGTAGGACTGATTAGTTGATGAGCAATTTTGACTATCTTGAAGGCAGAATTGGGTTCTCCTTCCTTCAGAGAATTAGTAGCCTCAT
Source organism: Populus alba (assembly GCF_005239225.2). NCBI lineage: Eukaryota > Viridiplantae > Streptophyta > Magnoliopsida > Malpighiales > Salicaceae > Populus > Populus alba. The sequence continues at coordinate 2,633,458 of NC_133294.1, read as the reverse complement.
GTATTAGCTTTCTAACAAAATCAATCTCACTTAAAATGGAGTTTTAGAACTTTAGATATAGTTAAAAATCTTATGAGTGTTTAGACAGTAACAGTTCAAATGTCTAGACAGTAGCATTTCAAAGTTAGACGGTAACGGTTGGACAATAACTGTTCAATGTGTAGACAATAATAGTTCAAATGTCTGGACATTAACAATTCAAAGTTAGACAATAACGGTTGGACAGTAATAGTTCAATGTGTAGATAATAATAGTTCAAAGTTAGATAGTAACGGTTAGACAATAACAGCTCAAATGTTTAGATAGTAACAGTCTATATGATTTGCATATATATATAATATATATATATATATATATATATATATATATATATATATATATATCAACATAATAGTATGTTTATTTATGTATCAGGTCCATCAAATATCTAGTGAGATCATTAGTTTAGGACTTTACTTTGTCAAGCTTATGTAAATATTTAACCTAAACAAAAGGGCATTAACGCGTTTATGTAGTATACTTTTATGTAAACCTTGATGTATTTTTATAAAAGTTCAGCTTAGAATGTAGTATTTTAGTTATCTTGTAATTAACCCTTTTGAAATGTTTAAGAACACTTATTATGTTGTGTCGCACCCGACATGCATCCTGTTCTTTAATGTGAATATTCTTGTTTAAGGAGTCGCCACCTAGTATTATGGTCACTAGGAACCCTAACTGGTCAACAGAAATTCTATGATTCGGGACTGGTTACGTAAAAGGAAAGATATTATCACCCCTTAAACGTCCTGCCTGAGGCAGGCTGCATTGCTAGTTTTGTCTTAAATCGCTAAATGTTTATTAGTTTATGCTATGATAATTTGCTTATAACATTCCTGACTCTGGCGCCAGTGAATATTCAACTACGAATATTTCCAACTCTGGCGTTGATAAATATTACGTAGCTATAAAATAAATTAGATCAATATTTTTTATTCCCGACTCTGGCGTCAATGAATAAATAAATAACAATAAATTTATTTTTATGCATGCACATATCTTTTATTTTTCTAGCTAAAATAAAATAAAACACAATGAATAAAAATAATATAAATTTAAACCGGTATTTTTATTCCTGACTCTGGCGTCGGTGATAAACCAATAAATTTATATTATTTTTATTCATGCGTACACATTTTTTCTTTTTTTCTATCTTTTTTTTATTTTTTTATTTTTATTTTTTTTATTTTTTCCTTTCACGTTCCTGACTCTGGCATCAGTGAATAATTCCTACGAATATTTCCAACTCTGGCGTTGGTAAATATCGCACAAATCCAACCCAAAACTATTTCTATTTATTTATGTAGCCCGGTCTCAAAAATTAAAAAAAAAATGGTCGGGTCACTGGTCCAAACCAGTGACCCGGTTATCATTGTTGCATGCATGCGTGAACAATTCACGCATGCAAGCAACAGTAACATGCTAATTAATTTTAGCAAAACAGGGAAAGAAGGTGAACTCACCTGGCGTTGCTGTGACTTGGAGGCGAAGCTGAGGGAGACGGTCTGGCGCTGCTCTCAGTTGAAGATCCAGCCTACTGCTCACGGCGGGGACAAGCTGCTGTCATGAAGGAGAGTTTCCGATGTTGCTTTAATAGAGGTTGGAAGAATATCCTGCTGTCAATGTCCGGAGAAGAAGATGCTGTTTTTTCTGCTGGAAGGAAGATCTTCCGCCACTGTTACTGTGTTGATGAAGACAGCATTGCTGATGCTGGGAAGGGAAGATTGCTGCTGATTTCAGCTGGAATGATGGGGATTCCATTATCGCCGTTACATGGAAGTGACAACGCCCTATTCCTGCTACTGAGGGGGCTGTTGTCTTGAGTTCAGACTGTGGAGAAGTGGAGTTACTGATGGGGTGGTCTGGTCCCTGTTTTTTTTGTTGCTGTTCGGTGATGGGTCTTGTGGTTGCCCACGGTGCTGAAGACGACGCCGCTGTTGTAGCTGGTGCAGGAAGAATGGGCTGTTAAGAAGCATCAATGAAGCTTGCAGGCGAGGAGAAGGGTAAATGCAGGAGGAAGAGGGCACCCTGTCACAGCAGCAAGGTCCCTGTTTGACTTCACTCCCACTGGCCTCTCACAGCAATGAAATGTTCCTTCCCCTCTGCAAGAGCTTTCTGCTTCTCTTGATTTTAACCGAACGAGTGTCCTTCCCGCTTGTTGTGAGAAGAAAATCTTTGCTTGCATATATCTGCTGGCACTTATTATCGTCCGAGTCTTCTCACTTCTCCTGGAGATGACTCGGGGAACCCAAGCTGTGGTTAGCAGCAGCCCTTATGCGTGTGTTTGTGGGGTTGATCAAGATTTGATGGAAAGGCTGGGGGGTATGGAAGTGAGGAAAAAGCTTGGGGAAAGGGGGGGCGGCGGCCAGTCTAGGATTCGGCCGCGCCCCCTCTTTTTTTGGTTTTTGTAAGTCTCTTTTTTTTTTTTTGTAAGATTTCTAGTAATGGCCTTCTCCTAGGGTTTTCTTCATTTAGGGTTTTTCCCTCTCTAATTTTCCTTTTTCTTTTTGCATAGACTGGGATCAGTATTTATAGTGCAAGAGTCCCATCGCTTGTAAGAAGTACAGTCTCAATCAAACTCATTCTCTTTTTTGAAGTTCGAATTAGAATCGAATTCGAAATCAGACAACTATCATTATCTTGAAGGTAAGGATTATCTCGAAAGTAAGGATTATCTCAAAGATAAGGATAGAATGACAAAAGCACATTATAGTCCTTAATTTTCACGAAAGTTGACAAATCACACTTTTCATCGAAACAAGTCTCTGATCTTTTAATTTTACATTTTAAACCCTGTAAAAATTAAATTAAAAACCAATGGGCCAAAATTGGGTTATGACATGTTGTAAATGCTTTCTTTACATGTTAGTATTTCTTTTCTTTTAAATTTTATGATATGATATGAAGACTATGTTCATATTGAACTTAGTTGTAGGATATATGTATATTGTGTGGATTGTATAAGGTGTTGAATTATGATGTTTGATGAAAGGTCTGGAATTATGAGACCTTACGATGATGGGTTGATTGAGTAAATTGATAGTAATCGATAGTTTGGGATGTCCTTAATACAAACAAAACTCTACCGAATTTTTGGTAAAAAAAAATAAAAATACCCTCAAATAAAAAGGATATGTTGGGATCTTTTAACATTGAGCAAGTCTGTTACAGACACAGATTTCAAGATATCTATATTGGTTCTCCTTGGCACTTTGTAGACATATCTAAATATATAATCTATATTGGCGAAGAATTCTTGCTTTTAGACTTTGAACCCAAGCTCATTCATCATAGCAAACCTATCCTAGAAAAACTTATTAGAGAACATCAACATCATAGCATAGTAAACCAAACACCAAGCAGCTTACCTTAGGTAAGGCGTACTAGGGGTGCTAATACATTCCCTTTACACAACTAGTCCCTTGCTTTAGAATCTATAAAAGATTAATTAGATTTTATAGTAACCATAATACTAAGTGACGACTCTTTTATTTACAAAACAAAAACCCTGAAACCAATCCCCCACTTCAAAAAGAGTCGTCGCGATGTCGAGCTCTCACGAGGGTGCGACAACCACCATTAATATTGCTCCTACCAATAGTGATTCGAATCAAAAGGGAACCTTTAGATATGTCCTTGAATCCAGAACCCCAAACAAAGAGTCCACTAACTGTTAAAGTGAAATTGTTTGAAAGAAAAAAAAATCCTTGGTTTATTCAAGGTAATTAAGAGTATATATATATCCACTCAAGTGGTTGTCGATGTCGATGTTAGGCATCGACGTGTATTGATATCAACTTTTGTCAAGGCAATTTCTATTTGTCAAATGGCCTAATTGAATGTTGATTTGGAGTTTTCCATGAAAATGAATTTTTAATTGAGTCATAATTTAAAAATTATTTTTTATATAAAACAAAATTAAATTGTTTTAATCAAATGTTCAATAAACAAATGATTTAAAACAAATTTTATAGAAGAAATGTAATATGATTAGATTTACAAATAATTCAAATATAAATTATTGAAAGACAATAAAAAAAGTACTCAAGAATTTAAAATACACTTTAAATTATAAGCTATATTATACTAATTACTTGATAATATTAAAAAAATATTGTAGTGTTAATTGGATATCTAATATTAAAAATAGATATTCTTTTGTTTTGTAAGAGAGTTCTAATGAGCTAGACACTAATTAGTAGAGATCTACACTAGTTAAAGCATGTTGTTTCTGTATCATTCAGCAAAAATACCATATGATATGGCTCCTATTACTAAAAAATATCATACGTAAAAAAAAAAAAAAAAACTTTCTTTTTAAACGGATTTCTAAGTGAAATATTTGGTCATGTGCTTACAAATTTGAAGGTATAAATTTTTGAAAAATGATGTTAATATATTACAGTATATCAGAACTTAGTTAAGTTTTATTAAGGTGACATCTCCTTGTCCCTTATCTACTTCAATTACCATCATTGATTCTTTTTAGTTAATAGTCGAGATTTTATTTATTTTTAGCTAATATGAAGATAGCAAAAGAAGTAGAAAAAAAAAAAAGGCAACAACAGAAAGAAGAAAAAATAATAATAATAAAAGCATGGCTGCTGCATCGAAAAAAAATAAATTATAAAAGCATGGCTGCTGCATCGAAAAAATAATAATTATAAAAGCATGGCTGCTGCATCATAAAAGCATGGTGGTCTTTCAATATGTTTAGTATATCATAAAAGCATGGCTACTGCATTTCTACTTTTCATATTTCAATAGTCCACAATTCGAGTTCCACTAGACGAAACAGACTATGAAAGCGCGCTCGAATTGAGATAAGACGAGGGCTCGAAGGCGCGCTCGAATGGAGGTAGGATAGGAAATGCACTACCTATGATGGTCGAAGGCTTGAAGGCATACTTGAATGGAGATAAGACGAGGGCTCGAATGTGCGCTCGAATGGAGGTAGGATAGGAAATGCACTACCTTTGATGGTCGAGGGCTCGAAGGCGCGCTCGAATGGAGGTAGGATAGGAAATGCACTACCTTTGATGGTCGAGGGCTCGAAGGGGCGCTCAAATGGAGATAAGACGAGGGCTCGAAGGCGCGCTCGAATGGAACTCAAAAGGAGGTAGAATAGGAAATGCACTACCTCAAGAGTGGAAACTGAAAGGTGGTGGAAATATAGAGAGATTTTTCAGGTAGCCTAATTCTCATGGGCGGCCTACCCAGGTTGAAAAATTCTCAAAAGTGAAAATTTTTCAAAAGAAATTTCAATGTTCGCCATTTCAAGTTGGCCTTCCGCTTGATGGATTCAGTTAGAATTTTCTCTAATAAAATTTGCAAAACTCATTGTCTAATGCCTCAAAGTTTAAATGATATGAATGCATCTTTACCCCCGCGTGGGAGGGACGCGCCGCCACTGTTCATGCAGGTCCAGGAGGTTCTCAGCACTGTTATAGATTTTTTCGGGGGTCTGTTTTGTAATTTCCAAATTGTTTAATGTAATATTTGTTTAGTTTTGAGTTCTAGTAATTTGTATTTTGTAAATATGGAAGAAAAAAAAAAGGAAAAGAAAAGAAAACAAAACAAAACAAAAAATATAGTAAAAGTGAATGTGTGTGTTTGTATTTGTTTTATTATTATATATATATATATATATTATGATAAAAGCGCAAAGGTAAAAGAAGAATTTAATATTTTGATTTGCTCACGGTCTAAAATTATTAACTTATATGTAAGTTGTATTTCTAATATATGATGAAAAGACAAAATTTTAAAACTTCTTTAACACATTAAATTCGCAAAGCAGCTTACCTCAGGTAGGGTGCGTTAGGGGTGCTAATACCTTCCCTGACCACAACCAGTCCCTTACCCGCGAATCTTAGACAAGACCAGTACATCCGGTTTCCTAGTAGCCTTTAGTAAATTACTAGGTGGTGACTCCAACGAACCAATCAAGTAAAGCATAACGAGAAAAAATCGGCAGCCGATGCCGCATGGATTTTGACGTGCAACAATACAGAAGGGAATCTAAGGATAAACAAGGAAACAAAAGTTTAAACACAATGGTACTAGAACTCAGTGTCTTTCAGCAGACTTAGCATGTTGAGGTTTATCCTTATCATGCTGAGGTTTATTCATTATACCATAACTATACTCTATAGTGAGATTAGAACGCATGAACTTTCCCTCATCATGGTTTTAATATCATTTTAAAAAGTATTAAATTAAACTAAAAATTTTAAATTTTTAAATAAAATTTAAAAAATAATTTTATATGAAATATTATTTTTCCAGCGAGGTGGCGAAGGTTCACAATGGTGCATTCTTGACTGATTTATATGATGCAAGAGAATTTTGCTAACTTCTTCATGCATATAAAGCAATGTATTTCCTCTTGTGTCGATTCAAAACAGTGGATACATGGCCCTAGAGTATGCTATGGCGGGATTTTTTTCTGTAAAATAAGATGTTTTCAATTTGGGAGTGTTGCTGTTAGAGATAATCAGTGGGAAAAGAAACATTGCCTTCTCATTTTTGTATGTTACAATTCATGTTTTTCTATCCAAAAACCCAAACAAAGAGGAAGCATCATTTTTGCTATCTTATCTCTGGAAGAGATCCAGCCCGTTGATCATATTTCCATGAGCTTAAGGCCTGATAAAGCCATAAATATCTGAAAAATAATAAATGTAAAAAGATTGAAAATCAGTTAAAATTAAAAATATTAGAATAAAAATATTGGAAACTTAGTAATTTATCTTTATATATTTTTTATTTTCTCAATCATTCCTCTGTAAAACAATTAAGCAACTATAACCTTAGTTAAAAGCATTTTTAAAAATTACCCTTCTCTTAAAAATTATATTAAATCTTATGACCATAAAGAATGTTAAGCTAAAATATATATGCTGCTTTTGATTAATTATTCTAGATTACAAAAATATATCGATGCAATAACTCGTAAGCCTAATGAGTATAAGTGCGGATCTTTCTTTGACATGGTATCAGAGCCTTATGACCAAGCGGTCATGAGTTCGAATCTCACCATCCCCATTTATTTGATAAAAATTAAGCACAAGGTAATGTGAGTTTGTGCAAGTTTCAAGCCCAAAGGGCTTTCACTTGAGGGGGTGTGTTAGAGAATAATATAAATCAAATCCTGGAACCTCATCTAACAGCTTAAGCTTTTAGGTTGAGATGATTCTTTGACACTTTATAGAGCGACTTTACTTTCTATCACCATCTATTAAATGAGATGCCCTTGTCCCTCATTAACTTCTCTCACCATCTATTAAATGCTTCAAAAAAAATTTCTGCTTTTCACATTTCAATATTCCACAGATTTGAAAGTTCTAGGAAAGATGACTCTATTGCCCAAAATAAGAGCAAGAAAACCTTACCAGTTATCACAAAATGTTGGTTCTGATGACCATTAACATCATGGAAGCAAGTGAGATGACCATTTTGTGGCAGTGTAATGAATTCGTAGCCATGCGTTACCTAACATAGTGTCGACTTGTCAAAGAAAAATTCAATTGGGTGCCACGAAGTGTAAATTAATTGTATTACATAAGGAGTCCATCTTTCCAGGAAAAAGATGAGAACTGAGGAATTCCTATGGCGCAACCTTTCGAGGTCGTCCAACATGCACATCAGTCTTACATATTGGGTCCTGGGCTTTGAGCTGGTGATGTCAGTATTTTCCCTCAGGAAGGAGCTGTAAAAATGTCAAAGATTGAAGATTTATATGTAACAAAAGATGCAAGTGTTGAAGGGTGATATAAAATTGTTTTTGAAGTTTTATTTAATATCTTTTTAGTTTTTTAAATTTAAATTATTTTTTTATATGATATTAAAATTTTAATGAGGAAATAATTTAACATCCTTAACATTAAGAGATCAGAGGTTTGTTGTTTTGATTGATTTTATGAGTTCAAAAACTTATGTTAGATTTTTATATGCTAAGAAAATTTTGGTAGATATTTTTTTAATATATTAAACATATGTGGAGGATCAATTGCGTTGGATCTCACATTAAATAATAATAATAATAATAAAAAAATCAATAAGACTGACAATTACTTCTTTGACATCAATTCTTGAATCTTTAAGGCAGTCCTTCGCCCCATTGATACGTTTGGATTAATAGTCCAGTCTTTAGGAGTAAGTCTTATTTCCAGGCTGTTATTTTCAATTTGAGAATTACTCATTTTTCAACGATGTTGTTTTCGATGCCATGGTACCACGGCCACTATCCAAGCCAGTTGTTCTCCCCTCTCCATCTCCAGGCCCAAGGGGAGAAGGAGAAGATTATTCTTTATCATTTCATAAATAATGGAATGATACTTGTTATTATTTAACTAATCATTTTATTTAATTACTAAGCATTATTTATTACCAATTATCAACTCTTTGAATTTTTTATATTAAATCATTAGATACCTTAATTATGAAAAATGAATTAGATTATTTAAATTAAAAAATTAATCAATTATCAAACATATTAATCTTATTCCTTAACATCTTGAATTTTAAAACTCATCAAATGAGGTAGATATTTATTTGTAGATAGGTTAAACTTTAAAAAAAAAATCAAAAGCATTTTGTTTTTGTATTATTCAACTAAAATACATGAAAAATATTTTTTCAACTTTTATAACATTTAATCAAATCAGTTCTTTTCTTTCCTTTTGTTTCGACTACCTTTTTGCCAAGTTTACTCTATGGGTTGGGATCTAACAAGAAAGAAAGAAAAAGAAAGCTACCACTAATACAAAAAATTTGTACAAGATATGATTTGGTTCCTTTTTTTATTTTTTTTATTGTAGACTGGTATTTATAGGTAATATGTTGCTATATTTTTCAAAGTGGTCCTTCAACTTCTTCTTTTTTTAATTTTGATTTTTTCTTATTTTTTGTATATATATATTTTTTTTAAAAACAAGCAATATCAATATCGACTCGACACTCAATAAGAAAAATAAAAAATTATAAAATTAACGCGTTAAAAGTTGAACGCGTTCAAAATACCTTTGAAAATTTAAATTCTTCTAAGATAGCGTTGAAAATACTAAAAACGATGCAAATATATCAAAAAATATATTTTTTTTAGGTTTTTTCGTTGTTTTTTTTTGCTATATTTTTTATTTTAAAAAAAATATATTAAAAATATAGGTTAAAAATTGGGTAACAACATTAGTAATAAGTCCCTATCATAATTCAGAATTAATTATCCAATATAGTTTTGTTGACCACTTCAAGTCCTATCTTCTCTCTAATTTTTGTTTTTGTTTTTATTTTTTATATGCATACAAATCCTTACAAAAAAGGAAAAATATGTTGTGAATTAGGATTCCACGCCCTTTTATAAAATGAACTTTTTCTCTTTTAGAGAATATTAGTATTCGGATGACAAGAGGGTCAGGGATGTGTTTTGAAATGGCGGTGTAATTGTTTTTTACATAAAAATATAGTATTTTTATTTTTAATATTAACATATTAAAATTATTAAAAAACTTAAAAAAATTAATTTGATAACTGCCGTATTCCTAAACATTCACTATAACCCTAACCCCTTTCATTTTAATGTCTCACAATTTTAATTCATAAAAGGATGGCTGCTGCAACGAAAAAAAAATTCTTCTTTTCATATTTCAAACATTCCACAATTGGAGTTTTTCATTAGAAACATGCAACTCTTTCTTAAGAAACAGATTATGAAATTTATAATACATCCTTTGAAATAACATTTGTCAGTAATTTCATGTTTTGTTACTAATTATGTCGGTAAAAAAAAAATTCAATAGTTTTACAGACGGATAACATGTGCTAAAAAAAATATCTTGTTGGAAATAGAGTGATGAAATTCGTTTGTCAGTAATTATAGCATATGCAGTAAATATTTTTAAACTTCCTATAAAATACCAACGGACTAAGTCCTCTTGTAGGGTTGTCGGTAGCTGTGGTATACATCCTTTGTCAGTAATTTCATGTTTTGTTACTAATTATGTCAGTAAAAAAAAAAACCAATGATTTTATATACAGATAATATGTGCTAAAATAAAAAATCTCGTTGGAAATTTAATGATGGAATTCGTCTGTCGGTGATTATGATATATACAGTAAATATTTTTGAATTCTCTATAAAATATCAATGAACGAAGTATTTTTATAGGGTTGTCGGTGATTGTGATACATGCAGCAAATATTTTGTCTCTGCTTCAAAGTTGACTTATCAGAAAGCTAAAACAAGTCTCCCTCAAAAGCTCTCTTAATCATCCCCTAACGCCAGCCTTATCATCTTCAGAAAGCCAAAACGAGAATCCCTCTCCCTCTTTCTTTTGGTTTCTCCCCTTTACGGTTTCCTCTTCTTTTTGATCTGTCAACCCCCACCGATCACCACACTAAGATCAAATCAAACTCTTCTCCTTCATCCTCTTGGTAATAGCAACAACAGCTGCAACCAAATCCGCTCGAAAGCCAACAAACCACCAGGTTTTACTCGCAGCGGCGAGTGAACCCACATGCCGGCAGTGAAGGGGCGCGTGTAACCTACAGTTCCACAACTTTCAAGAGTTTCCCAATACTATTCTTGTGCTTCCGAAAGACTCCAGACCCGATTCCTTTAGTTTCGGGATACTTCGAATGCTTTGGAAGGTCGATTTATGACTTCAACCCCATTTTTGAACAAATTGATTATATATAGTGCGAAATTGAGACATGCTTATTGTTTTTGTATAATATTTAGACAGCGTGGAAATTATTTAACTGATTTATGTTCTTTTCCAAAAAAAAAAAAAATCTCTTTTTTTCTTTTAATTCAAATCCTAGTATTTATTGGTGTTAAAATTAAAAACATATATCAATTTTGATATTTTTGTTAAAGTAAAAAATACCAACTTTAATATTCATTAATCAAAGTCAGGAACATCACACTTCATAGGTTAAGTAATATTTATTATCATTAGAATTAGAATTGGAAATATTTATAAGACAAACTTGTATTATTTTAAGATAAAATTAATAATGCATAGTATTTTTTTTTAAAATGGAAATATCGCACTTCATGTTGAGTGGTGAATTGGAGATTTTTAGCTGAGAAGATGAAGGTTACTCTTTTAAAAAAAAAAAAAAAAAGATTAACGAGTGAGGTTCATTTGATTAGATTTTATTAATATCAGCACTTTGGGGGGTGATTAATGGGTATTTTTAAAGTTTTTTTTTAAGATGTATTAAAATAGTATTTTTTATGTTTTTTAATATTATTATATTTTTGAAAAATTAAAAAAAAAGGTTAATTTAAAGTAAAAAAAAAAAAAATAAAACTTTTAATTTTTTTTAAAAAACTCTTAAAATAAAAAACAAACTTTCCCTGTTGGGACTTAGTTTTGTTAAGTTTTATTAACGTGACTTGTGATTATCACCATTTATTCTTCTTTTCATATTTCAATATTCCACAATTGGAACTCTTTCTTAACGAAACAGACTATGAAAGTTCTCACTTGACTTTTGCCATTGATTTGCCTTAAAGAGCTCCTCCATGTAAAAGGAAGGATAACTCTGTTGCCCAAAATAATTAAGACCAAGAAAACCTTATCAGTTATCAAAAAAATGTTGGCTCTGAAATTCTCCATATTCCTGCTTTCCTTTGCAGCCCTGATGACCAGTAACATCACGGAAGCACAGGAGATTAACAACCGTTATCATTATTGCCGAAACACAACCACTTTCGTAAGAAACAGTACGTATCAGGCCAATTTAAAAATCCTTTTCTCTTCACTTGCCTTCCATGCAACCCGCAGTGACAGTAACGGATTCTATAACACCTCCGCAGGGCAAGATATCGATGAGGTCTATGGCCTCTTCTTCTGCCGCGGCGATGTTAGTGTCGAAGTTTGCCTAAAATGTGTGAAATTGGCCACAAACGATATAGTCGAACTCTGTCCAATCGATAAGGACGCTATCGTAGTGTATGATGAGTGCTTCCTGCTCTACTCAAACAGTAACATCTTCTCCAGCTTGAGCCGATGGTCTTTTTACATGTGGAATCCATATGATATAACTGTTGATGAAAAATTTAACCAGCTTCTAGTGAAAACTATATCTGATGCTGCTAATGTAGCTGCAAGTGCGCCATCAGGTGGAAAAAAGTTCGAAGCCAAGAGAGTGAATTATACGTGGCTTGAGTCTCTATACGTTCTAGTGCAATGCGCACCGGATCTATCTAAAGATGATTGTAATCGGTGTCTTGACCTAACTCTCTCATATCTACAAATTTGTTGTAAGAATAAGAAAGGAGGAAGAGTCATATTTCCAAGCTGTAATTTTCGATTTGAAACTTATTCATTTTACAACGAAGCTGCCGTCGTGGCCATGTCACTACCACCACTATCCAAGCCAGATGTTTCCCTCCCACCATCTTCAGGCTCAATAGCAGATGGAAAAGGTTCTATTATCTTCTTTATCATTCCAAAATCCTTCTTTATCATTTCTTTAATATGAGATTCTGTTATCTTGAATAATGGTGTGCAACAAAAACATTGTCACTATGAAGGAGATGGAAGAACATCGATGTGGATTAAAGTCGGCGCAGGCCTATCCGCAGTTATTGTGGTGCTATTTTTCAGTGCTTGCACTTACAACATGAGGAGAAGGACGAATCTGAGAACAGGTATGCATGTGATATGTACCGAAAGCCTTGGTACTAAAAATTTTATATTATATATATGAAGTACCTAGTTAGTTTCTATATACTTGCAGGTGATTTCCAAATATTTTTGAGATATAATCTTGACAAGAAATTAAAATTTTGAACCAGAATTCATAACACCTTTGAATTTGCATATATGTTGTGGTTAAGCTTGAAAAGAAGACTTAATTAGGCAGAGATTGAGTAATTGGCTTTAATTCCGTAAATTTTTCTATAGCCAGGTCATCATCAGAAAAAATGCTAGTAGGTAGAAGGTTAAAAAAAGAAAAAAGAAAAATTTGAAGTGTCGAAACAAGAAGTATATATAGTCAATTATTAGCACTTCACAATATCTCCTGCAGAGGAAATAGGAAATATCCAAGAGGAGCAATTACTCGACTGGGCAGGACGAGCAACTGTTGGGGACGACTATTCAGACAAAGATATTCAAGGAGAGGTGACATCCCAGGACCTCCCTTTGATCCGGCTAGATGTTATAAATGAAGCTACAAGGCAATTTTCTGATGAAAACAAACTTGGTCAAGGAGGGTTTGGCCCCGTATACAGGGTACGTAATCAAGGCTATCAAGTCAATTTACTTTTATTCATTTAAAAAACAAAAAAAGAAAAAATCGAATTCTGTTATTTGTCAATCTCTCAATACACAAATTCCAAAATGCATCACACTTTGGCCCACAAATATTAATGCTTATTAGAATAGTTTGTGCTCAGGGTACGTTAGAGGATGGCAAAGAAGTTGCAGTTAAGAGGCTATCAAGAACTTCTGGTCAAGGACAAAGAGAATTCCTGAATGAAGTCGTTTTAATCGCCAGATTACAACACAGAAATCTTGTCAGACTCCTGGGATGCTGTCTGGAAAAAAATGAAAAGTTACTTATCTATGAGTATATGCCCAACAAAAGCCTTGATGTCATTCTTTTTGGTTAGACCCCTAAACCTGAAACACCTGAATCTTTGAACTTTGTAACAAAGACCAGAAACTGTGTAACTGATTTGGTTTTTATGTTGATGCTACTCAGGTTCCAGCAATGGAGACCTGCTTAACTGGCAAAGACGCTTGAGCATTATCAAAGGAATTGCACGGGGGCTCTTGTATCTTCATGAAGATTCTCGTCTTAGAATTATTCACAGGGATCTCAAAACAAGCAACATTTTGCTCGATTATGAGATGAATCCAAAGATATCAGACTTTGGAATGGCTAGGATTTTCGATGAAAATCAAAGCGAAGCTAACACGAATAGAATTGTCGGAACTTAGTACGTATTACTACATCTCCATTCCCAGTGTTATTGTTTTCAATTGTATATTTGTTTGGAACAAATGGATTTTCTTATTCTTTTCTTTATTTTTGTGAAAAAACAATTTTAGTTTAAAAACAAACCATTAAATAAATTTTTTTAAAAAAATAAATTTACTCATACAAATCCATAACTATTCCATAACTATACTCTATAATGAGATTAGAACTCCTGAACTTTCCATCATCATGGTTTTAATATCATTTTAAAATATATTTAAGTAAATTAAGAAATTTCAATTATTAAATAAAATTTTAAAAATAATTTTATATCAAATATTATTTTTCCAGCGAGGTGACGAAGGTTCACAATGGTGCATTCTCGACCGATTTATATGATGCAAGAGAATTTTGCTAACCTCTTCATGCATATAAAGCAATTTATTTCCTCTTGTGTCTATTCAAAACAGTGGATACATGGCCCCAGAGTATGCTATGGCGGGACTTTTTTCTGTAAAATCAGATATTTTCAGTTTTGGAGTGTTGCTGTTAGAGATAATCAGTGGGAAAAAAAACGTTGGCTTTCATCTTTCAGAAGAAGGCGAAAGCCTTCTCACTTTTGTAGGTTACAATTTATGTCTTTCTATCCAAAAGAGGATTACTAGCAATGATTTTTGTTATCTAAATTCAGGAAGTCTCTCAACTTTTCAGGCATGGAAACTGTGGTCTAATGGTCAAGGACTGGAATTGATGGACCCAATGCTAGAGAAATCAAGCGTGGCAACTGAGGTGCTGAGATGCATCCACATTGGGCTGCTCTGCGTGCAAGAGGATCCAGCAGATAGACCCACAATGTCATGTGTGCTTCATATGTTGGCAAGTGCTACCATAGCACTTCCTATCCCTAAACAACCAGCATTTTCTATCGGCCGATTTGTTGCCATGGAAGGTCACTCCTCAAATCAGAAAGTTTGTTCTGTTAATGAATTAAACCTTTCCGTTTTATCATCGCGGTGACTGTAAATTAAGTTGTAATTTAAGAGAATAAAGTTGTAACTCTTTCGACTATTTTTCTTTACAAGTACAGACATTTCCAGACAAATATAAACATATCTTCTTGCTTTGTTTTTCTTCGCAGTATGAGAACTATTATCTTACATTATGGAAGTTACATACAAATCATATTTCATGCTACAATGGAACCTAAAATCTTCAAAAAATTATTTGTGTATATAGTAATGATTGAACAGAGAGTTTCTATTTATGGAAACTCCAAATTATGGGCCTCCTTGCCCTTTGCTTGTGACTAAGTTTATGCCCAAAGAAACCAAATACAGCGTCAGTCCAGGCATCAATAACCATCATTAATATTGCTCCTTGAAGTCAAGAACCCAAACAAAGAGGAAGCATCATTTTTGCTATCTTATCTCTGGAAGAGATCCAGCCCGTTGATCATATTTCCAAGAGCTTAAGGCCTGATAAAGCCATAAATATCTGAAAAATAATAAATGTAAAAAGATTGAAAATCAGTTAAAATTAAAAATAATGTATGTTTTTCAAAATAAGTAAAATGTGATCAAAGAAATATTTAGAATAAAAATTATGGAAACTTAGTAATTTATCTTTATATATTTTTTATTTTCTCAATCATTCCTCTGTAAAACAATTAAGCAACTACAACCTTAGTTAAATGCATTTTTAAAAATTACCCTTCTCTTAAAAATTATATTAAATCTTATGACCTTAAAGAATGTTAAGCTAAAATGTATATGCTGCTTTTGATTAATTATTCCAGATAACAAAAATAATGTATGCTTTTTGTGTTTTTTATTTTTAGAATATATCGATGCAATAACTCATAAGCCTATTGAGTATAAGTGCTGATCCTTACAGAGCGACTTTACTTCTATCACCATCTATTAAATGAGATGCCCTTGTCCCTCATTTACTTCTCTCACCATCTATTAAATGCTTCAAAATTTTTTTCTTCTTTTCACATTTCAATATTCCACAGATTTGAAAGTTCTAATTTGACTGTGGTCATTGACTTGACGCAAGGAGCTCCTCCATGTACAAGGAAACATGACTCTATTGCCCAAAATAAGAGCAAGAAAACCTTACCAGTTATCACAAAATGTTGGTTCTGATGACCATTAACATCATGGAAGCAAGTGAGATGACCATTTTGTGGCAGTGTAATGAATTCGTAGCCATGCCTTACCTAACATAGTGTCAACTAGTCAACACCTATAACGTATCGGCCATTGCAAAGAAAAATTCAATTGGGTGCCATCTTTCCAGGAAAAAGATGAGAACTGAGGAATGCCGATACAATGAATTTTCCGGCACAACTCACCGACATATTGGGGCTCTATTCAAATGACGCAACCTTTGGAGGTCGTCCAACCTGCACATCAGTCTTACATATTGGGTCCTGGGCTTTGAGCTGGTGATGTCAGATTTTCCCTTTGACACATGGGAAAGTTAGGAAGGAGCTGTAAAAATGTCGAAGATTTAAGATTTACATGTAACAAAAGATGCAAGTGTTGAAGGGTAATATAAAATTATTTTTGAAGTTTTATTTAATATCTTTTTAGTTTTTAAATTTAAATAATTTTTTTTATATGGTATTAAAATTTTAATGAGTAAATAATTCAACATCCTTAACTTTAAGAGATCGATCAGAGATTTATTGTTTTGACTGATTTTATGAGTTCAGATATTCAAATCAATGCAAAGAAAATTTTGTTAGATTTTTTTTTCAATATACTAAACATATGTGGAGGATCAATTGCGTTGGATCTCACATTAAATAATAATAAAAAAAATCAATAAGACTGACAGTTACTTCTTTGACATCAATTCTTGAATCTTTAAGGCAGTCCTTCGCCCCATTGATACGGTTGGATCAATAATCCAGTCTTTAGAGAGGCGCATTCTGTTACATTAAGATTGTTTGTGGAAAAATAATTTGTTATGTGGAAAGTCTTTAGGTCTTTAAGACGTAAATACTTTAAGAAAAGTCTATTTGTGAGTGTTGTAAAAATATTAAGTTGGAAGATTATTGAGAGACCAGATCAGTTGATTATATTTTATTAATCATTGTTTGAGTTTAACTAAAGATAGATTTTATTTTACTGTTAGTTATGCAATTACTATGCATAGGCACAATCACTAATAAATTTTTATTAATATGAGATGCCCTTGTCCCTCATTTACTTGTCCCTCATTTACTTCTATATATCACCAGCTTCAATTTTTTTTTTCTTCTTTTCACATTTCAATATTCCACAAATTTAAAAGTACTGTTCTTGTGGAATTTAACAAGCTACATGTTAGTAGTAACCCTGAGCTATTTGAAAATATAGTAGTGATTAATTTTTAAAGTATTTTTTATTCTAAAAACATATTAAAATAATTTTAAAAAATTAAAAATAATAAATTTTTTTTTTTCCATCCATAGTGTCATATCTGGAGCAGCTAATGACGCTGCAAGGGAACCATCAGGTGTTAAAAAGTTTGCAGCCAAAAAAGAGATTTATACGTTGCATGAATCTTTATGCGTTCTTGGGCAGTGCACACTGGATCTATCTACATGTTATTGTAATCAGTATCTTCTACTAGCTAACCTCAGCTTATCAATCATTGTTTGGTAAGAGTCTTATTTCCAAGCTGTAATTTTTTATTTGAGAATTACTCATTTTTAAACGAAATTGTTTTCGATGCCATGGTACCACGACCACAATTTACGCCAGTTGTTCTTCCCCCTCCATCTCCTGGCCCAAGAGGAGAAGGAGAAGATTCTTCTTTATCATTTCATATGGATTGTATTATCTTGAATAAGGATGTGCCATAGAAACATAGTCACTATGAAGGGATACCCCCCAAGTGTCACAATGAAGGAGATGTGATGGATACAAATGTAAAATTACACTTTAACTAGATTCATAGGTTTTAAATGTATTATGAATGCTTTAAGTCAAGGGTTTATAATCTTTTTGTTGTTAACATTTCCAGTATATATATTTTCAGAATCTATTTCTCTAAAATATCATTATACTTTATCTTTATTCTTAACAATGTTATTGATTTTACTATCGAAGAGTCATCACTTCCATTAAATAGGACTTTTTATTAGTACTAGTTACCGATCACCTGATATATTAGGCACCACTTGTTACTACCATAAATATCAGTCACCTTGACTTACCAAGCATAACTTGCTACTGTAATAGCTACCGGTTAGCAGGCTTATCAAACACCACCTGCTACTACCACAATTACCGATGATCTTATTTACCAAGCATTAGATATCTTGATTATGAAAAATGAATTAGATTACTTGAATTAAAAAATCAACAGATTATTCAACATATGAATTTTATTTCTCAACATCTTGAATTTTGAAGCTCATCAAATGAGATAGACACTCATTAGCATATAGGTAAAATTTGAAAAAAAAAAATCAAAAGCATTTTTTTTTGTATTATTCAACAAAAATATGAAAAATATTTTATCAACTTTTATCACATTTAATCAAATCACTTCTTGTTTTTTTTCTTTTGTTTCGACTACCTTTTTGCCAAGTTTACTCTATGAGTAGGGATCTAACAAGAAAGAAAGAAAAAGAAAGTTAACACTAATGCAAAAAAAAATTTACAAGATATGATTTGGTTCCTGTTACTTTGATGCATCTCAGTGGATGTTATGGGTTGGGACCAAAAGTCTATATCATTGAAAATTAAAGTTGCCACTTAGGAATTAAAAAAACCTAGACATCCTCAAAATATGCACTAATTCCACATATTGATATTGTAAAGGGTTAATTATATTTAAGAGAAGAACGATATCACCTTTACAATATTTTTTTACAAAAAATTAACTTTATTATATGTTTTTCTCTTAAATATGTCTTTTTTATTGCATCCTAATTAAATTTTTTTTTCTATTTTTCTAGTTATTTTGGTAAAAAATTGATATTAGTCCCTAAAAATATAACTCGTTAAGTCCTAAAAATTAATTTCCATTAAAATAATTTATAGTGGGTGTAACCTGTATTTGATTTTAATATTTGGACATCGGTCTCTTTAAAAGAAGATGCATAAAAAAATAATAATAACACATATTTCTAAAAAGAGAAATTACATTGAAATTGTTAAGAACAAACGTTGGACTAATATGAATAGTAAAAATTAGGCTTTGAACTTGTGTTGATTGTTTATAACTCAATCTTGACTCATTTGCTTTTAATTTAATTTTAAAAAAATTAAAATTAAAAATTAAAAATTTAGAAATTAATTTTGATTAAAAATGTGATTTAATAACTTGTGAAAAAATTAGGGACTACAATATGTTTATGTCATTTTCTCATAATTTTTAATTTTTAAAAATTATTAAGATAATAATAATTATTTATTTTTCAATTTAATTCTTAATCAAATTTAAAATTAAAAAAATGAATTTATTTGAGAGTTTATTTCTTATATACTGAATTCTTGTATTATAAATACAAATTTTAGTGAATATCGAGAAAGGGGGAGGCCACTACAAGAAAAAAATAAGTAGAGGCCATAATAATAATAATAATAATAACCTCAATCTATTGGCAGAACAGGAGTCGCCGCCCAATCATCTTCACCGTTTTTTTTTTTTTTATCTGGCTCGGACTCACGCCTACTCTCTCCCTCATTTTTCCAGATCGTGACAAGCCCGCTCATCGCATCCTTCCTTTCCTTCGTCTCTGCTTCGAAGCTGACTTATCAGAAAGCCAAAACCAGTCTCCCTCAGAAGCTCTCTTAATCATCCCCTCACGCCAGCCTTATCATCTTCAGAAAGCCAAAACCAGAATCCCTCTCGCTCTTTCTTTTGGTTTCTCCCCTTTACGGTTTCCTCTTCTTTTCGATCTGTCAACCCCCACCGATCACCACACTAAGATGAAATCAAACTCTTCTCCTTCTCCCTCTTGGCCAATAGCAACACCAGCAGCAACCAAATCCGCCCGAAAGCCACGAGGTTTTACCCGCGGCGGCGCGTGAAACCACCCGCCAGTAGTTAAGGTGCGCGTGGCTACTGTTCCACCACCTTCAAGAGTTTCCCAGTACTATTCCTGTGCTTCCGAAAGACTCCAGACCTGATTCCTTTAGTTCCGGGATGCTTCGAACGCTTTGGAAGGTCGACTTATGACCTCAAACCATTTTTTAACAAAGTAATTATATATAGTGCGAATTGGAGACAGGCTTATTCTTTTTGTATAATATTTACTTATTTAGACAGCGTGGACATTATTTAACTGATTTATGTTCTTTTACTAAAAAAATAGGTTTCTTTTTTATTATTATTTTAATTCAAATCCAATATTCATGGATGTTAAAGTAAAAAATATAAATTCTGATATTTATTAATGTTAAAGTTAAAAAATATAATTTTCAATATTTACTTATGTTAAAATCAAGAATATTACACCTTTTAGATTACAAATGTAGACATATTCATAAATAAATATTCATTAATATCAAAATCAAGAATATTATAAAAGAACCATAAGACTATAAGAATAAAACCAAACTCAGAGCATTTTAAAACAAAATTAATAATACAACCTACTATAATACATTTAAGATATATATACACACACACATAATTAGTCTAGTATTATAGAATTCATGTTGATTAATCAGGATTTTTAATAAGTATAATATTAGATAGTGATCCTTCACCCCTCTAAAAACAAGATATCTATTTTTTTTTGATATAAATATTTTAAAAGTCATTATATCCGAATGTGATATTAATGATGCAAGTTGGGTTTTAAACCTGACTATTAGTATGGCCTTAATATTGTTGGACTTTGACTCATTTATTTTCGTTGGTTTTTTTATATTAATATTTTTTTATAATTATTTTTTATTGATTATTATATGAGAATATCACTAAAGGAATATTTAGATTTTTACAACGTAAGAAAAAATGCAATATACATGAAATTCAAACACGCAAATAACAAAAGCAATTTTTCTAGGTTAGGCTGCTGGTTCCGGTTCCGTGGAGATGGAAAGGGTTGGAGACACAGGATTTGGGAGCTGTGACCGTTCTAGTGGCGAGTTGTGGTCAGGGCTTTGTTCATGGAAGTAGATGAAGACTGGAATGGGTTGACTTTGGTGGCGATGTGGAGCTATTTTGATTTGGGACCAAAGCTGGTTGTGGTTCAGGTTTGTGGTGGTTATGGAGGAAAAGGCAGTGGCTTGATTATGGTGGGGATTCCTAGGTTTCGGCCTTGGGTTGGTGATGGTGATGGTGATGGATGTTTGGTGTTTGTTGAATATGGAGTGGACACTGGGTATGGTGGGGAACTGCTTCGGGTCAATGGGCTACAGTGGTGTCGTGGTGGTGAATGGTTGGGTGATATGTGTTGCTAGTTCGATTGGATAACTGGTTTTATTCGATGTTGAGTGGTGAATTGGAAATTTTTGGCTAAAAAGATGATAGTTCCTCTGTTTTTTTTTTTAGAGATTAATAAGTGACGTTCATTTGATTAGATGTGGTTAATGGTTGATTAGATGTGGTTAATGGTTGTTTTTAAAGTTTTTATTTTAAAATGTATTAAAATAATATTTTTTTTAAATGTTTTAAAAATTATTTTTAATATTATTATATTTTTGGCTGAAAAAATAATTGTTTTTTTTTTGTTTTTTTAGATTAAGGAGTGACTTTCATTTTATTAGATTTTATTAATATCAGCAATTTGAGGGTGGTGAATAGTTGCTTTAATTTTTAAAGTGTTTATTTTAAAATTTATTAAAATAAATATATTTTATGTTTTAATTTTTTTTAATATTATTATATTTTTGAAAAATTAAGAAAAATAAATTTAAAGTAAAAAAAATAATTTTTTTTAAATACTTAAAAAAAAAAATAAACATTCCCTGTTGGGACTTAGTTTAGTTAAGTTTTATTAACGTGACATGTGATTATCTCCATCATTTATTCTTCCTTTCATATTTCAATATTCCACAATTGGAGTTTCACATTAGAAGCACAAGCACGCAACTCTATCTTAACGAAACAGACTATGAAATTTCTCACTTGACTTTTGCCATTGACTTGCGGCAAGGAGCTCCTCCATGTTAAAGGAAGGATAACTCGGTTGCCCAAAATAATTAAGAGCAAGAAAACATTATGGTAACCTTATCAGTTATCATAAAAATGTTCGCTCTGAAATTCTCCATATTCCTGCTTTCCTTTGCAGCCCTCACGGAAGCACAGGACAGCATTTCCCTTTATCATGAATGCTCAAACACCACTTTCGTAAGAAACAGCCCGTATGAAGCCAATTTAGATATCCTTCTCTCTTCTCTCGCCGGCAATGCAACCCGCAATGACATTAACGGATTCTATAACGCCTCTACAGGACATGATGTTAATGAGGTCTATGGCCTCTTTCTTTGCCGTGGCTATGTTAGTGTCGAAGGTTGCCTAGAATGTGTGAACCTTGCAAGAAACGAAGTAGTCCAACGTTGTCCAATCCAGAAGGAGGCTATCATATGGTATGATCAGTGCTTCCTGCGCTACTCAAACAGTAACATCTTCTTCAGCTTGAGCCAAACGCCTTCGGAAGCACAGGATAGCTCTTACCTTGGTCATGCATGCTCAAACACAACCACTTTCGTAAGAAACAGCCCGTATGAAGCCAATTTAAATATCCTTCTCTCTTCGCTCGCCGGCAATGCAACCCGCAATGACATTAACGGATTCTATAACGCCTCTATAGGACATGGTGTTTATGAGGTCTATGGCCTCTTTCTTTGCCGTGGCGATGTTAGTGTCGAAGTTTGCCGAGAATGTGTGAACCTTGCAAGAAACGAAGTAGTCCAACGTTGTCCAATCGAGAAGGAGGCTATCATATGGTATGATCAGTGCTTCCTGCGCTACTCAAACAGTAACATCTTCTCCAGCTTGAGCCAAACGCCTTCGGTTTACATGTTCAACACACAAAACATAACTGTTGATGTAGAATTTAACAAGCTACTGGTGAATACTATATCTGATGCTGTTACTGTAGCTGCAAGGGCGCCATCAGGTGAAAAAAAGTTGGCAACCAAAAAAGAGATTTATACGGCGTTTGAGTCTCTATACGTTCTTGTGCAGTGCACACCGGATCTATCTAAAAATGATTGTAATCAGTGTCTTCTACAAGCTATCCTCAGCATATCAGTTTGTTGTAATAATAAACGAGGAGTAAGAATCTTATTTCCAAGCTGTAATTTTCGATATGAAAATTATTCATTTTACAACCAAGCTGCCGTCGTGGCAATGTCACCACCACCACTATCCACGCCAGCTGTTCTCCTCCCTCCATCTCCAGGCCCAATAGGTTCTATTTTCTTCTTTATCATTCCAAAATCATTCCTTGTCATTTCTTTAATATGAGATTCTGTTATCTTGAATAATGATGTGAAACAAAAACATTGTCACTATGAAGGAGATGGAAGCAAATCTATGTGGATTAAAGTCGGTGCAGGACTATCCGCAGTTATTGCTGTGCTATTTTTCAGTGCTTGCACTTACACCATGAGGAGAAGGACGAATCTGAGAACAGGTATGCATGTGAAATGTACCGAAAGTCCTGGTACTAAAAATTTTTATATTATATATATGAACTACCTAGTTAGTTTTCTATATACTTGCAGGTGATTTCCAAAATATTTTTGAGATATAATCTTGACAAGAAATTAAAATTTTGAACCAGAATTCCTAACACCTTTGAATTTGCAAATATGTTGTGGTTAAGCTTGAAAAGAAGACTTAATTAGGCAGAGATTGAGTAATTGGCTTTAATTCCGTAAATTTTTCTCTAGTCAGGTCATCATCTGAAAAAATGCTTGTAGGTAGAAGGTTAAAAACAGAACAAAAATTTTGAAGTGTCGAAACAAGATGTACATTTTTACATGATGTTTGAAACCTATATAATCAATTATTAGCACTTCACAATATCTCCTGCAGAGGAAATAGGAAATATCCAAGAGGATCAATTACTCGACTTGGCAGGACGAGCAACTGTTGGGGACGACTATTCAGACAAAGATATTCAAGGAGAGGTGACATCCCAGGACCTTCCTTTGATCCGGCTAGATGTTATAAATGAAGCTACAAAGCAATTTTCTGATGAAAACAAACTTGGTCAAGGAGGGTTTGGCCCAGTATACAGGGTAATCAAGGCTATCAAGTCAATTACTTTATTCATTAAAAAAACAAAAAACAAAAAATCGAATTCTGTTATTTGTCAATCTCTCAATACACAAATTCGAAAATGCATCACACTTTGGCCCACGAATATTAATGCTTATTAGAATAGTTTGTGCTCAGGGTACGTTAGAGGATGGCAAAGAAGTTGCAGTTAAGAGGCTCTCAAGAACTTCTGGTCAAGGACAAAGAGAATTCCTGAACGAAGTCGTTTTAATCGCCAGATTACAACACAGAAATCTTGTCAGACTCCTGGGATGCTGTCTGGAAAAAAATGAAAAGTTACTTATCTATGAGTATATGCCCAACAAAAGCCTTGATGTCATTCTTTTTTGTTAGACCCCTAAACCTGAAACACCTGAATCTTTGCACTTTATAACAAAGACCAGAAATTGGAACTGATTTGATTTTTATGTTGATGCTACTCAGGTTCCAGAAATGAAGTCCTGCTTGACTGGCAAAGACGCGTGAGCATTATCAATGGAATTGCGCGGGGACTCTTGTATCTTCATGAAGATTCTCGTCTTAGAATTATTCACAGGGATCTCAAAACAAGCAACATTTTGCTCGATCATGAGATGAATCCAAAGATATCAGACTTTGGAATGGCTAGGATTTTCGGTGGCAATCAAATCGAGGCTAACACGAATAGAATTGTCGGAACTTAGTACGTATTACTACATCTCCATTCCCACAGTGTTATTGTTTTCAATTGTTTATTTGTTTGGAACAAATGGATTTTCTTATTCGTTTTTTTATTCTTTCTTTTCAAAATACTATTTCAATTTAAAAATTTATACTATTACATAAGATTTTTTTAAAAAATAATTTACTCACAGATCTATAACTACTTTATATAATAAAATTAGAACTCATGAATTTTCCGTCATCACGGTTTTAATACTGATTTAAAAAATAATTTTATATCAAATATGATAAATATTATTTTTCCAGCGAGGTAGCAAAGGTTCGCAATGGTGTATTCTTGACCGATTTAAATGATGCAAGATAATTTTGCTAACCTCTTCATGCATATAAAGCAATTTATTTCCTCTTGTGTCTATTCAAAACAGTGGATACATGGCCCCAGAGTATGCTATGGCGGGACTTTTTTCTGTAAAATCAGATGTTTTCAGTTTCGGAGTGTTGCTGTTAGAGATGATCAGTGGAAAAAAGAACGTTGGTTTTCATCTTTCAGAAGAAGGCGAAAGCCTTCTCACTTTTGTAGGTTACAAATCCTATCTTTCTATCCATAAAAGGATTACTAGCAATGATTTTTGTTATCTCAATTTAGAAAGTCTCTCAACTTTTCAGGCATGGAAACTGTGGTCTGATGGTCAAGGACTGGAATTGATGGACCCAATGCTAGAGAAATCAAGCGTGGCAACTGAGGTGCTGAGATGCATCCACATTGGGCTGCTCTGCGTGCAAGAGGATCCAGCAGATAGACCCACAATGTCATCTGTGCTTCATATGTTGGCAAGTGATACCATAACACTCCCTATCCCTAAACAACCAGCATTTTCTATCGGCCGATTTGTTGCCATGGAAGGTCACTCCTCAAATCAGAAAGTTTGTTCTGTCAATGAATTAACCCTTTCCGTTTTATCACCGCGGTGACTGTAAATTAAGTTGTAATTTAAGAGAATGAAGTTGTCGCTCCTTCAACTGTTTTTCTTTATAAACACAGACATTTCCAAACAGATAGAAACATATGTTCTTGATTTGTTTTTCTTCGCTCTGAGAACTATTATCTTACATACAAATCATATTTCATGCTACAATGGAACCTAAAATCTTCAAAAAATTATTTATGTATATAGTAATGATTGAACAGAGAGTTTCTATTTATGGCTGCTCCAAATTATGGGCCTCTTAGGCCTCTCCTTGCCCTTTGCTTGTGACCAAGTTTATGCCCAAAGAAACCAAATACAGCATCAGTGACTTCTTTGTCCAGGCATCAATAACCATCATTAATATTGCTCCTTGAAGTCAAGAACCCAAACAAAGAGGAAGCATCATTTTTGCTATCTTATCTCTGGAAGAGATCCAGCCCGTTGATCATATTTCCATGAGCTTAAGGCATGATAAAGCCAAAAAAATCTGAAAAATAATAAATGTAAAAAGATTGAAAATCAGTTAAAATTAAAAATAATGTATGTTTTTCAAAATAAGTAAAATGTGATCAAAGAAATATTAGAATAAAAATTGTGGAAACTTAGTAATTTATCTTTATATATATTTTATTTTCTCAATCATTCCTCTGTAAAACTACTAAGCTACTATAACCTTAGTTAAATGCATTTTAAAAAAATTACCCTTCTCTTAAAAATTATATTAAATCTTATGATCATAAAGGTAAATAAATTACCTTCGCACTGTTCATTCTTCAGTTTTGCAAATAGCAAAAACGATGACCCCTTGGTTACAGAGTACAAGAAAAGTGACGGTCTTTAAGCTTTCAATCGTCTTCTGTTTCTTTTTGTTTCTTTAGACTCACATGCATCTATTTTTGCGAAGAAAGGAAATGAGCATACCTGGTTCTAGAGAAAGGAAACCGGTGGTGATGCAGACCTCCTCTACTGTCTGTGTTCTCTGCTTCACCGTTTGGTTTCTCTTCCTTTGCTCTTCTGTTCCGGTCTCCTTGTTCGGCCTTGCTTCGTTTTTTTAAACTCTTTTTATCTTGTATTTTCCTCTGTGATATTTTCTGTCTTTCTTCTTCTCTTCCTTCCACCCTCCCTCTCTCTATTTTTCTCTTATGTCCGTTCTCATCCCCTTCGGTTCGGTTCCTCCTCTGGTTTTTATAGCCAGAGGATGCAAGCGTTTCTTGGTAACAGCCAGCGTGCATCATGGTGGCGAGGGATGTCAGCCGCTAAATGTGCTCCTTGATTGAAGCTGGTAATGCTTGCATTGCCTTTACTGCAGAAACCGTTGCAGATGAAAAAGGTGATGGACAATGAAACGGTGTCGTTTTCTAATTCAAAATGAATATTTCTGATTTGGTCCTGAGATGTTTTTACAATTTTGTAATTAAGCCCCCTAGAAAACTTATAATTAGAACCCTTGATTTCAGTGCCTTTTCCGATTTAGTCCTTGGTTTTGGATTATTTCAATTAAGTCCTTAATTGACCATCAAACTTCAATAATTATACAATTAAGCCCTTGATTTTACCAAATCAACTCTTCAAAATTATAATTGGACCCCATAACTTTAATTACTTTTAATAAAAGTTTAAATTGACTTAAAAAATCAATTGTCATGTAATCAAACCCTCTATAAATTCAATTAAACCTTGGATAAAATTTAATTGAGTCCATAAATATTTTATTTTAGATTTTTCTTTCTGAACTTAATTTTCTTTGCCGACATGAGGGAATCTAATATAAAAGGAAATTTTAAAGATGAGGGAACATAATCTTCAATAACAATAGATCAATGAAAGATGCACTTCCAGAAAATTATTTTGTCTCTCTTATTTTATTTTATTTTGGTTCTAAGTGCGCTGCCATTCTTCACAAATTGCCAAAGCCAAAGTGATTTTCCTTGCTGTAAAAACGAAGGTATTTTCATGGATACTTTTCTTTTGGAAAGAGCGTAGCAAAAGAAGAAATAAGCAAACTAATAGGCTTGATGGTGGTTTGGCTTTATGTGAGAAAGACAGAGGTTCGTGGAATATGCAATTAAAGCAACAAAAGCATAAGAGCACGCGATATGGGGCCATATGGTCAGGTCTGGCACTTAGATGGAGAAGAAAGTGTTGATGACAAGGTTGGAGAGGTTGCAGCAGAGGGTGAATCTGATAAAGATACAACTGGCACTGCAGAACCTGAACCTACAAAATGATCAAGAGACATGGAGATGATGGTGAGGGGACCAACATGTTAGTGGGAAGGGAAGGTGGGGCTGAGACTAGTTGAGACAAAGAGAATATGAGGGAGGGTAGGCTAGAGACAGTGGCAGGCGGAGAGGAGGATGGAGATGGGAGGATAGACTGAATAGAAGGGAAAACTTGTTTATGAAATCGAACGTGATGGGAAATATAGATGCAATCAGACAACAAATCAAGAAAACGATAGCCTAGATAAGATGAATTATAGTCGAAGAACACATATGGAGTGGAGCAATAATCTAGCTTATGAGCATTGTAAGGACAAAGAAAATGAAAGTAGAAACATCCAAAAGTACATAAAAAGCATAATCAAGTGTCTAATGAAACAAACATTCAAAAGGAGATTTGTTGCTTAAAATGAAGGTTGGCATATGATTAATAAGATGATCCGAGGTTTTAAATGCATGATTCTAAAATTTTAAAGGTGCCTTATATTGGCCTAGAAAAGTAAGACCGGTTTTCCTTGCTGTAAAAACGAAGGTATTTTCATGGAGACTTTTCTTTTGGAAAGAGCGTAGCAAAAGTAGAAATAGGCAAACTAATAGGCTTGATGGTGGTTTGGCTTGATGTGAGAAAGACAGAGGTTCGTGGAATATGCAATTAAAGCAACAAAAGCATAAGAGCACGCGATATGGGGCCATATGGTCAGGTCTGGCACTAAAAAATATTAGTCAGGTATCTTTGTGGAAATAAGAAGCAAAAGGCAAACTAATAGGCTTGATGGTGGTTTGGCTTGATGTGAGAAAGACAGGTTCGTGGAATATGCAATTAAAGCAACAAAAGCATAAGAGCACGCGATATGGGGCCATATGGTCAGGTCTGGCACTTAAAAATATTAGTCAGGTATCTTTCTGGAAATAAGAAGCAAAATGCATTATGAACACCTCTGAGGTAGAGAAAAATGTGACATTGATTTGGAATGAAGTGTGAAAAAAGGGCAACAGTAATTTGACAAGCACCTACAATTGCTTTGACGAATGAGACATTACAGGTATAGGGTGGGGTAAGGCTGAACATGTAGAGTATGGCTATTAATATTTAAGGTGTCTATAGGATTATTAGAATGGTTAAAGAATACTTAATTTATTTCACCAATGAAAATTATGTAGATAGATAAATAAATAAAAAACCACACACAATTGCGATGTTAAATAAAAAGCTATAACGTCCTGCATGTTTTGAAGATTATTTTTGTTGCATCAACGAGGATATAGCTCTGTGATTGACATATCATTCGCAGACAAAGATTTCGACTTGCTAGTAGATTGGTCAGAGTCCGGCTCCATTATTGGCAAGCTCAAGCTGTTCCTGCTTTTCACAAAATAATGCCCCATATAGTAAAGGGACATAATAACAAAAGTTAAAATAAAATTACTTTAACTCGACATTGCTTTTGTTAAATAATATTTATATTATCTTATTTATTAAGGGTAGAATAGTACTTTCAGTTTAACCTATATATACTTTATTTGTAATTAGGTTAAGACTATGCGTTCATAATATACAGTTTATTCAGAATTCTAGTCTCTTTTTTTTGTGTTTGATCTCAATTTTTTTGTGGAGTGATATTTTGTCTTCCGCTTCTGTAAAATTAGATATTTCGACAGTCTCTGCAATTATTTTGGTATTTCGACAGTTTCTGCAATTATTTTGGTATTTCGTCTTCCCTTCAGCTTCTGCAATTTGGTATCTGCGTTCAGTTTTTGCAAATTTGTTTTGTGTTTTGGGAGTAATCGTATAATTTCGAGAAGATATTTGTTTAGTTTCTGCAATTGAGTATTTTGTCTTCCGCTGCTTTTGCATTCTGGTTATCTGTGATTGTTGATTATGGCTACTGAAAGAGATGATTCGCTTCAGTCTGTGAGTGTGAGGTTGGATGGGAAGAACTATTCATATTGGAGTTATGTAATGAGAAATTTCCTTAAGGGTAAGAAGATGTGGGGGTATGTTAGTGGAACTTATGTGATACCTAAGAATATTGAGGAGGGGGATGCTGGTTTGATAGATACATGGGAAGCAAATAATGCAAAGATCATTACTTGGATCAACAATTCTGTTGAGCATTCAATAGGTACGCAGTTGGCGAAATATGAGACAGCAAAAGAGGTTTGGGATCATCTGCAAAGGTTATTCACACAATCAAATTTTGCAAAACAGTATCAGTTAGAGAATGACATACGAGCTCTTCATCAGAAGAATATGAGTATTCAAGAGTTTTATTCTGCTATGACAGATCTTTGGGATCAATTGGCTCTTACATAATTGACAGAATTAAAGGCATGTGGTGCCTATATTGAGCGTAGAGAGCAGCAAAGATTGGTACAGTTTTTAACAGCACTTCGCAGTGATTTCGAAGGACTTAGAGGTTCAATTCTGCATCATTCTCCACTGCCTTCTGTTGACTCTGTTGTCAGTGAGTTATTGGCTGAAGAAATACGTTTTCAGTCTTATTCTGAAAAAGGAATTCTTTCAGCTTCAAATCCTTTTGTACTAGCAGTACCTTCTAGGTCATTCTCTAATCATCAGAAGTCTCACACAAGGGTTGGCTTCAATGAGTGTAGTTTCTGTAAGCAGAAAGGTCATTGGAAGGCTCAGTGTCCTAAGTTGAGACATCAGAATCAAGCTTGGAAGCCTGGCAATCAGTCACAATCTAATGCTCATAGACCACCTCAGGGTTATAAACCACAACAC
Organism: Populus alba; assembly: GCF_005239225.2. Taxonomy (NCBI): domain Eukaryota; kingdom Viridiplantae; phylum Streptophyta; class Magnoliopsida; order Malpighiales; family Salicaceae; genus Populus; species Populus alba. The sequence continues at coordinate 2,602,658 of NC_133294.1, read as the reverse complement.
CACAATACTGCAGCAGTAGCTTCCTCGAGTTCTATTACCGATCTTAATATTTTAGCTGAGCAATTTCAGAAGTTTCTCTCCTTGCAGCCACAAGCAATGTCCGCTTCTTCTTCCATAAGTCAGTTGCCTCATAGTTCCTCAGGTATGTCACATTCTGAATGGGTCTTGGATTTTGGTGCTTCTCATCATATGTCTCCAGATTCCTCATCTTTTACCTCTGTATCCCCTTTGTCCTCCATTCCTGTTATGACTGCTGATGGCACTCAAATGCCCTGAGCAGGTGTTGGTTCTGTTGTCACACCTCACATGTCTCTCCCTAATGTTTATCTTATTCCACAGCTCAAATTCAATCTTGCGTCTGTTGGTCAAATATGTGATTCTGGTGATTATTTAGTCATGTTTTCTGGTTCCTTTTGTTGTATACAGGATTTGCAGTCTCAGAAGCTGATTGGGACAGGCCGTAGGGAGAATGGACTATATATTTTGGATGAGTTAAAAGTGTCAGTTGCTGCTGCTGCCGCTGCTACTACTACAGTTGATTTGTCTTCCTTTCGTTTGAGTATTTCATCTTCTAGTTTTTATTTATGGCATTCTCGTCTAGGTCATGTTTCGTCTTCTCGTTTGAGATTTTTGGCATCCACAGGAGCTTTAGAAAATTTGAAAACTTGTGACATTTCTGATTGTAGTGGATGTAAATTGGCAAAATTTTCCGCCTTACCTTTTAATCGAAGTATTTCTGTTTCTTCTTCACCATTTGATTTGATTCATTCTGATGTATGGGGACCTTCTCCTGTTGCCACAAAAGGAGGGTCTCGATATTATATCTCTTTTATTGATGATCATACTCGTTATTGTTGGGTTTATTTAATGAAACATTGTTCTGAATTCTTTGAGATATATGCAGCTTTTCGAGCTCTTATCAAAACTCAATATTCTACTGTGATTAAATGTTTTAGGTGTGATTTAGGTGGGGAATACACTTCTAATAAATTTTTCCAATTGCTTGCCCTAGATGGAACCATCCACCAAACTTCATGTACAGATACTCCTGAGCAAAATGGTGTTGCTGAAAGAAAATATAGGCACATTGTCGAAACTGCTCGTTCTCTCTTGTTGTCTGCTTTTGTTCCTAGTGAGTTTTGGGGAGAAGCTGTTCTTACTGCTGTAAGCTTGATTAATACAATTCCATCTTCTCATAGTTTGGGTCTATCTCCTTTTGAAAAGTTATATGGGTATGTCCTTGATTATTCCTCATTTAGAGTCTTTGGTTGTACTTGTTTCGTTCTTCGTCCTCATGTAGAACGAAGTAAGATATCCTCTCGATCCGCTATTTGTGTCTTTTTGGGCTATGGTGAAGGTAAAAAGGGTTATCGTTGTTTTGATCCAATAACTCAGAAACTTTATGTGTCTCGTCATGTTGTCTTCCTTGAGCATATACCTTTCTTTTCTATTCCATCCACTACTCATAACCTGACTAAATCTGATCTTATTAGTATAGATCCATTTTTTGAGGATTCTGGTAATGATAGTTCTCCCCATGTTCGATCAATTTATACTCATAACTCTGCAAGTACTGGTACTTTACTCTCTGGCACACCTGAAGCTCCATTCTCATCTACAGCCCCTCAAGCTTCATCTGAGATTGTGGATCCACCTCCACGTCAGTCCATCCGTATTCGTAAGTCCACAAAACTACCAGATTTTGCTTATTCTTGTTATTCTTCATCATTTACCTCCTTTTTAGCCTCTATTCATTGTCTTGTTGAGCCCTCTTCCTATAAAGAGGCAATTCTTGATCCGCTTTGGCAGCAAGCTATGGATGAGGAACTTTCTACATTGCATAAGATAGATACTTGGGATCTGGTTCCTCTACCTCCTGGTAAGAGTGTTGTTGGTTGTCGTTGGGTGTATAAGATCAAGACTAATTCTGATGGGTCTATTAAGCGATATAAAGCTAGGTTGGTTGCCAAAGGATACTCTCAACAGTATGGTATGGACTATGAGGAGACATTTGCTCCGGTTGCAAAAATAACTACTATTCGTACTCTTATTGTCGTAGCTTCGATTCGTCAATGGTATATTTCTCAACTTGATGTTAAAAATGCCTTCTTGAATGGAGATCTTCAAGAAGAAGTTTATATGGCACCCCCTCCTGGTATTTCACATGACTCTGGATATGTTTGTAAGCTTAAGAAAGCATTATATGGTCTCAAACAAGCACCCCGTGCTTGGTTTGAGAAATTCTCTATTGTGATCTCGTCTCTTGGCTTTGTTTCTAGCAGTCATGATTCTGCTCTTTTTATTAAATGCACTGATGCAGGTCGTATCATTCTGTCTTTATATGTTGATGACATGATTATTACTGGTGATGACATTGATGGTATTTCAGTTTTGAAGACAGAGTTGGCTAGACGATTTGAGATGAAGGATTTGGGTTATCTTCGATATTTCCTGGGTATTGAGGTAGCATACTCACCTAGAGGTTACCTTCTTTCTTAGTCGAAATATGTTGCAGATATTCTTGAGCGGGCTAGACTTACTGATAACAAGACTGTGGATACTCCTATTGAGGTTAACGCAAGGTACTCTTCTTCTAATGGTTTACCTTTGATAGATCCTACTTTATACCGCACTATTGTTGGGAGTTTGGTATATCTCACCATTACTCGTCCAGATATTGCATAAGTTGTTCATGTTGTTAGTCAGTTTGTTGCTTCTCCTACTACTGTTCATTGGGCAGCTGTTCTTCGTATTTTGTGATATCTTCGGGGTATAGTTTTTCAAAGTCTTTTACTTTCATCCACCTCTTCCTTGGAGTTGCGTGCATACTCTGATGCTGATCATGGTAGTGATCTCACAGATCGCAAGTCTGTTATCGGGTTTTGTATCTTTTTAGGTGATTCTCTTATTTCTTGGAAGAGCAAGAAACAATCTATTGTTTCTCAATCATCCACCGAAGCAGAATATCGTGCCATGGCATCTACTACCAAAGAGATTATTTGGTTACGTTGGTTACTTGCTGATATGAGAGTTTCCTTTTCCCATCCTACTCCTATGTATTGTGAAAACTAGAGTTCTATTCAGATTGCTCACAACTCAGTTTTTCATGAGCGGACTAAGCACATTGAAATCGATTGTCATCTTACTCGTCATCATCTCAAGCATGGAACCATTACTTTGCCTTTTGTTCCTTCTTCATTGCAGATTGCAGATTTCTTTACCAAGGCGCATTCCATATCTCGTTTTCGTTTTCTAGTTGGCAAACTCTCGATGCTTGTAGCTGCCGCATCGTGAGTTTGAGGGGAGATGTTAAATAATATTTATGTTGTCTTATTTATTAAGGGTAGAATAGTACTTTCAGTTTAACCTATATATACTTTATTTGTAATTAGGTTAAGACTATGTATTCATAATATACAGTTTATTCAGAATTCTAGCCTCCTTTTTTGTGTTTGATCTCAATTAGTTTAACAGCTTTAACTCGAAATATGAAGTCTGAATCTCCTGTTCTATAATCAGTCAAATGGAAAATATTTGTTGATTTGGGCCTTGTTTGTTTCAAGGAAACTGAATTCCAGGAATTCAGTTTCCTCATTTTCCCATGTTTGGGAACAATTTGGAAAGTCAGTCAAAGGAAAGTGAATTCCGGTCAACAAATAAATTCCTCTTACCCGCAGGAAAGTGTTTTCCTTTCCTTGTCAAAAGGAAAACACTTTACTTTATGGATAAAACACATCTTCCCCTCTCCTCTTCTCTGTGTCCGAAAACAATTGAAAGAATTATAACAAAAAAAACCTTGATATTGTTTATTTGTTGCCTGTTCCGAAGAAAACAATTTCTCTGTATTTGTATTTGCTGCGCAAACAATCCATCATTGTTGGGTAAGCTGCCTCTCAATTTTTTTCTCATACCCAATTTGATTTTTCATCTCCTCGTCACATTCAAACAATCTCACAAAAAAACCCAACCAAATTTATCACAAGCAAGCAAGCCATTAAAAACAAAAATTTTCTTGCACATTCGGCCACAACCAGTCCTACCTTGTTTCCGAACAAAAAAGAACAAAGAGTGGGGAAACTGTCGGGGGGGAGAGAACTCGACTGAGGAGTAGATCCTTGATGGGGAATGACAGGGGAATGAGGGGAAACGGATTGACAGTGGAATGAGGGGAAATGAGGGGAATGAAAGGGAAAATGAAAGAGGGGAAACCGAATGACAATGGGAATGACAGAGGGGAAACCGAATGAGAGGGGAAATGAGGGGAATGAAAGGGAAAACCGGGAAGGGAAACCAAATGCAGTGGGAATAAAAGAATTGGAATTAATAACTACAATTGAATATTTTGACAGTAATAGCAATTGAAAATGGTAAGCTTATATTTCTTTAAGAATTATATAACGTTTGAGTGTTGAATGTAGAATAAGCTATGCACCAGGCGACAATAAATATTTTTGTATGTATTTATTTTTTTTAAAAAAATTATATATATAAAAAAACCCAAATATATAACTCTTACCATAAATTAATTTGGCTTTCTTTATATGAAAAAAAAAAAACATATTTTAAGCTTTTAAAATTGAAAAAAATATATTAATAGGTTTTTAGATAAAAAATATTTCACAAGCTTATTTCTTTATAATATGATATGATATATATAGTTATATTTTTATAAAATAAGCTATGTATGAATATAGGATATAATAAAAAAAATCCATCATTATACTTTTTAGATTTCATTTTTTTTTATTGTAAGTGATTAAATATTTTATATATATTAGATAAACTTGAAAAAAAAATTAATTCATTAATAAATTATTTTTTCAGTTCATTTTCCATAACACAACCAAACACTGGAAAATATTTTCTAGTTTATTTTTTATAACACTACCAAACATCAGAAAATACTTTTCTGGAATTCACTTTCCTCGAAATTCACTTTCCAAAAAGAAATTACCTTCCTGCAAACGGAGCCTTGGAAAACCAAATAGCCACATTCCGTTATTTTCATGGAGCATTTTCCTTGGAAAGAGGGTGGCAAACGAGGAGTAGACAATTAATGGTCTTAATTGTGGTCTGGTTTTAGGTGAGAAACACTGGTTCTTGGAATGTTCAATACGAGCAACAAAAGTGTCAGAGCAGTAAATATGGGCCCAGATCGTAGTGCTGATCAATGGGTTTTACACTTTTACTTGAATTAGTCTAAATATCTCAGTAACTGTGGAAAATAAGAAGGAAAAAATGATTAATTAATGACATTGTTTTGCTATTCCAACATCAAAGTTTTGAAATTCTAACACCGCAACGCTAGTGTGGGACATCTGGTAGGTCCCATTTTGAAGTCGACAAATAATATCTCGATTTTTCTCCATGAATATTCATCAACGCTAGTGTGGGACATCCGGTAAGTCTTCAGACCAAACAAGAAGTTAGTATGGGACGGAAAAAAAGAAGTTGCATGTGACTGAGTCTATTGACTTTGTTTTTTTTTTTTTTTTGTCACAGCCACAGTGTCTATGTCTTCCACGGAGTCTTTGAATAATTTTAAACAGTCTAAAGGCAATTAAGCAGTCAGGAATTGGGACCACAAGTAAAGTCGCCATTTCACACTGTGATACCGATCATTTCCCACCTACTACCTTTGCCATAAAACTAAAATATTTACTCTAAACTTTGTTTTATTTGGGGAAGGTTAATTGCAGTTTGATATGGAAAAACAGTAAATTTATTGATTTCCTTGGACTCTATTGCATTTTATATTTATGCATGTAAGGATCATGGTGGGACTATGTTTAAACTAAGAGATTCGACCGGTTGAGTAATTACGAAGCAGGTTCCAAAAAGAATCCTTTCAAATCTATTGTTATCAAATAGCTACATTATCCTTCCTTTTCAGTGCTGTTAAACCCATCCATGGATCAACCGGTAACTAACCAATTCATAACCAAACTCGGGACATGTTTATATCGAACCATGTAAAAGTTGGCATAGTTAAACCTGTTTTATCTAATAAGTTAACCTATAATATAATTTGATTTTCTTTCAAAATAATATTGTTTTAAATAACCCGTCCAATCCAACTCTTAAACCGTATCATTAGCCTAGCTGAATTTTATAAATTATACTTATTTTCTTTCTTTCTTTTTTTCTTTTACAAAGAAACTTCTAATTCTAAAATTCATAGCCGTATAATAAAAAAAATTAAATTAATATTTTTTTAGTGATTTTTAATGTTCTAATATAAAAATTAAAAATATTTTTAATAAAAATATCAAAAACACACAAATTAAATATCTAATAATTTCTCAAAATACATAAAAAGTAAATAACTAAGGTTTCTACATGGATTAGAAATTGACTTCTTAAAAAAAAAAAAGGACTGACTTTTGACTTGTAAACTCAACATGTAAGATCTTATGTATTGATGATGTAAAAAAAAATAAAATTGAAAGGAAAACAATCCCAATTTATTTTATTTTAAAAAAGAAGTTTAACTATTGATGGCCAAATTTGTCAACTTCACAGATGTTTGTTTTAGTCAATTATTGCATGTTTATAATCCCAGAAAGCAGTAATCATCATATCAGCCACCTACTCTTATTAATGAACGAATGATTAAAACCTTGACAGTGCAAGTAATTTTCTTCGTGAAAGAAAATTGCAACCTCTTTTTTTTGTCCTAAATGCGTTAACAAACATGCCAATGTGGCCAATAGCCTCTTGGTATATAAAATACCATCTATGCATGGGATTTCTTTCACGAAGAAAGGAATTGTGAACAGAAGTTAATATTTCCTTTGATGAAATGGGCTCTAAAACTATCGTCTCTCTTCCTTTCCATGTTATTATCGTAAGCATCACTCTTAACGATGCTCAATTCTGTTATACCACAGGAAACTTTACAGCTAATAGCACCTACGCAAAAAACCGAGACCTTGTTCTCCGTTCACTAGCCTCCAATGTCACAAACAATGGGGGTTTATACAATACTACAATAGGTTTAGGCAATGACACAGTTTATGGTCTTGTGCTCTGTATGGCTTCCCCATCAGCTGAAATTTGTTCCAGCTGCGTCAATTATGCTATTCAAACTCTCATGACGGGATGTCCTAACCAAAAAGAAGCAATTTCATGGGGAGGGAATCCACTTCCATGTATTGTACATTATGCGAATCGTTATTTTTTAGGATCACTTGAGCAATCTCCTAAAAGCATTCTATATAATACGGGTATCCTTGACGTAACTTTTAGACAGTTTGAACAATTTTGGAGTGGTTTGGGAGAAACGGTAAGAAACGCTTCCACGGGCTCATCCAGGCTTATGCCAGCAGCTGAGACAGCAGACCTACCACCCACTCAAAAAATTTATGTATGTATTTATAATGTGTCACCGGGTAATTGCAGTGTTTGCATCAAGGAGGTAATGTCCTGAAACCAAACTGTGTTTTTCGGTGGGATTTGTATCCCTTCTACGACTTATTTCCTCAAGTAACATCTACACCACCATCTCCATCTTCATCTCTTCTTTTATATTGCTCCTTGAAGTCAAAAACCCAAACAAAGAGGAAGCATCATTTTTGCTATCTTATCTCTGGAAGGGATCCAGCCCGTTGATCATATTTCCAGGAGCTGAAGGCCTGATAAAGCCATAAATGGCACAGGAACATAATATCAGACAAAAGCCCATAAAGGGCAAGATAATCATTTTAGTGGGTCCCTGGTAATTCAGTCTAACTACAATATTTTAGCTCAAATTAACCCCTACTACCATTTAAACAATTTTGAAATCTTCATCGTGCAGCAATTAAGTTGACTAAGTTCTGTTAGTTGACCCTAGTAAGATAACGAATGATGCCAAATATATGGATAAGATTAAAGACAAATAATAAATGCAAAAAGATCGAAAATCAATTTGTCTTCTACTAGCTAACCTCAGCTTATCAATTTGTTGTAATAATAAGCGAGGAGTAACAATTTTATTTTCAAGCTGTAAATATTTTTGATTTGAGAATTACTCATTTTTCAACGAAGTTGTTTTCGATGCAATGGTACCACGACCACTATCCACGCCAGTTGTTCTCCCCCCTCCATTTGTTGTAATAAGGAGCGAGCTGTAGGAGAAGATTCTATTTTCTTCTTTATCATTTCATAAATCATGGAATGGTAATATGGATTCTGTTATCTTGAATAAGGATGTGCCACAAAAACATTGTTTCTATGAAGGAGAGATGTGTGATGGATCCAAATAAAATGAATTAACTAAAAAAACATGGACCTAAAAAACCCTATGGACTGACTAGCAATTTTTAATAATAACAGGAGAAGAAGACGAAATTAGGCAGAGATCGAGTAATTGGCTTGAATTCTAACACATTTTAATTTGCATGTATTTTTTATGAAATATGATGTAGTGTAATGTAATGTAAAAAAATGATTCATTTGGTAATTTTTTTACAAAATTCATTTTAGCCCTTGTATTTTATTTTCGCTTACAATTTGGTCTTTATTTAAAAATTCCTTGCTACTATGGGATCGTGTCTCTTCGTAATTCCGATGCTTGTAGGGTTATGTTTAGTCCATGTTGTAGTACTGGTAATATATATATATATATATATATATATATATATATATATATATATATATATATATATATATATATATATATATATATATAAACTAACAAATCTCGTTTTTTGAAATAGCCTAACCATCAATGATGATAACAGCATTGATGAACCGAAACCTTTAAAGAGGAATCCACTCCATAAGCTATACTGCCTTACCACTGATGTCTTGAGCTTAAAAGTCAGTTTCCGACGAATTCCCTGGATCTAGGAGTACTTTCATTGCCTAGTATCTGAGAGTTGCTCAATAATTTTTTTTATTTTTTTTTATTGACAAGGAGATGTTCTAAAGTTAGATTTCTTGAAAGGAGGAATGACACCAAATTGTTGATCTGCAACTTATTCGGAGGAGCTCAAAAATATTGTTGAGCCCAAGAGCTCCTCCCACAACCACAGAGCCCACTAGCAATTTTTAATAGTAACAGGCGAAGAAGACCCTTTCGCTTTTGACATGAAAGTGAAACTGTCAAAACATGTACGAAATGGCGCTGTTCAACAAATTTCCATTGGCCACCTATATGACTTCAGTTCTCATCAAAGAATTTTAATGATATATGTCTGTATACTTTCTGTTCAGTTCTTGTGCTCACACTTCACGCCATGTGGAGAAGGAAGAATCTGAAAAAAGGTACAAAAACAATTCTTGCCGCTACAAAATTAGATCGCTTCTTCTTTTTTATCAATCATTGTCCTGATAATCATCATTATTATTGCCACTTTTATTTCAAACTTGCACAGTAGAGAAAGTGAAAAACAGCCAAGTGATTAAATTACTTTACTCAGGGAAGACCGGCTGCTTGATCTTCTCTTGCTCCAATGAAATTATTCAGGGATAGGTGAAATCCCAGGATTCTCCTCTGATAAGGCTAGATACTGTGCTTGAAGCTACAAAAAGCAATTTTTCTAATGAAAATAAACTTGGTCAAGAAGAGTTTGGCTCAGTGTAGTCAATTTTATATGATTATTAGCGGTGCTGATTTGCAAGAAAAGTCTAATTTTCAAAGCTTAATTCAACCTCAATATACATTTGGATTATTAATAGTGATATCGCTTCTTCATGCATCTAATTTCGTCTTTTCAGAAATGACAACGTATAATTTGAGTGATAATTCAGGAGACCGAATGTGGACTGAAGGTCGCCGACTGGAATTGACGGACCGAATGCTAGAGAGATCAAGTACAGCAACTGAGGTACTGAAATGCATGTGATTGTTTTTTTAAAAGTATTTATATTTAAAAGTATATTAAAATAATATTTTTTAATTTTTTTAAAAATTATTTTTTATATTAGCATATCAGAATGATCTGATAATACCAAAAAAAATATTAATTTGAAGCAAAAAAAATAAAAAAATTATTTTTTTAAAAAAACACTTTTTAAACGTAAGAATAATATGATAGATTAATAGCTTCTTTGTGTTTGCATTTCAAAAACACTTTATAAAAAAATAATTTTTTTTTCCTTACTCCAAATTAATTTTTTTTATATTTTTTTATTGTTTTGATGTGTTGATATCAAAATTAAATTTTAAAAATAAAAAAATATATATTAATATGTTTTTAAGCAACAAAATAATTTTTAAAAATAACTGATACTAATAAATACCAAATGGATCAGAACTATAAGTGTTGAACATAAAACAAAAGTCTCATAATACAATATAAAAGTGAGAATAAAATTTATGTTCTACAAAGCTTTTTATTTTTACTTAGTGATTTAAGATATTATAAATCTTGTTTGTATTGACTTATCTGAATAGTGGTATTGTGAATATAAACTACATGGTTAGCAAGAACTAGCCATTGTTAGAGAAATAAGAGGCGTATGAGTTTTACATGAGATGAATAGAAAATGATTAGTATTTGCATTGTAAACTTTGACTAAAAAATGAGATTGCTGGTGTAGCTATTTAGACATAACTCAAAATGATATAGTATATCAAAATGATCTAAAAATATTAAAAAATATTAATTTGAAAATAAAAATACAAAAAAAATTAATTTTTTTTTTAAAATATTTAAAAATAGTAATATGCTTAGCTATTTCTCCTTCCTTTTTTTTTTTTTTTTTTAATATTGAAGAGTAGGTTCTGTTTGATTGCTAATGTTAAAGTATTAATATTAGCTTTTACAAATTAATTTAAATTATTTTTTAAAATTTTTATTTATAGAAAAGTCATATATATATATTTGGAATAATTTTTCTCTGAAAAATTTATTTGAAAATTAAGTCAAAATTTTGATTTAAACAAAAGTTGAAATTTTTTATTTCTAACTTATTAAATTTTTTTTGCTTGAAGTCACTTTTTACCGATTACATTTCCAATTTAAAAGTCATTTTAACTCATTTCTATTATAACTTAATTATATAAAAAAATAATTTTTGATTCATGATTTGAAATGATAAGTTAATTTTTATAAATAAGCTCAAATGTATTCTAAATATCATTTTATTTTGCTTTTGATTTGATGGTAGATCCTACGAAACGAGCAGAACTTGATTGGAGCAGTAGAATTGATATTATAAATGGAATTGCAAAGGGAATGCTTTATCTTCACGAGGATTCTAGGCTTAGAATCATTCATCGAGACCTAAAAGCTTCTCTAATGTATTGTTAGACAATGGGATGAATCCGAAGATTTCTGACTTTGGAATGACAAGGATTTTTTTCAAGCAATGAAGACGAAGCCAATACTGCTCGAATAGTATGAACATAGTAAGCGCTCTTTCATATCTTTCAATATCTTCCCTTATTTCCCTCGAGACAGGTTGGACCTTTCATTTTTCTTCATTTTCTTCTCCTTTCTTTCCCTTTTTTTTTTTTTAATTAACGTGGGTGTTCGGGCCAGCTTGCGCGCACCTCGACTAATCCCACGAGCCCTGAAGTTAGTGACCATGTAAACCTCCAGTGGTCATCATATGAGCAACCTAGGATTTGAACCTGAGACCACACAAAGAGCAAACCTCTTGATCACAAGTTTTTACCACTGGACCACCACTTAGATGGCTATTCCTTTCCCTTTCTTAACCTTGAGCCTCGTGAAGTTGAGGGTTCCTTTTATAACAACCTAAACTTTTAATACGATTTTCATCTTTTTAATTGTCAAGTTACTAAACTTGTTTTTCTTTATAAATCTTAACCTTGTACTTGTTTTTCCACACTAGAAATCACTCACATCACTCTCTAGGCTCACACTTTTGAAAGAAATCACCATTTTTTTCAGGAAAATGAGAGAAATAGAGCTTCTCTATTCCTTGCTATAGTAACCAAGGGAGAGATCGTTTTTACTTATTTATGACAATGCAATTAATAAGTTCATATGTTATTTTTTTATATTTTTGTCTAACCATCATCATTTTTATAAGGCATTTCTGAATTTTAATTAATCTAAAATTTTAATCCAAGATATAACAATATTTCAAGAGATTGCTTGTATAATTTCAACCTGACCAACAATTATATTGAGAGTCATGTATGATATTGTAAAATTAAACGGTAGATAATTTTACACATAAATCTGAATTCATGTACAAATTTATTTAGTTATTAAATTGTCAAGATTTTCAAACTAATTTATTGGAGGACTTTAATCCCTAATCATAATAAAAAAAAAATTCACTTAGATTTCCTCTCTTTTTGGTTAAACAATTGTGTGATTGTACATAGATTATATACTTGTAGTTAGTGTTATTTGTGTGTAAAATCATACATTAATTTGTTTGGAATTCCCTAAATATTTCTCTAAATATTTTTCACCCTAAATTTGCAAAAATTATTCTTTTAAAATAATTATTTTACTTGATTAGAAAGTTTACATGATTTATCACTAATTAACATTTTGTGTACCAGTATTATTACTATAATTTCATTTGAAATTTAAGTTAAATTACTAAGAGTTTTTATCCCAATTTATCCCAATTTTTCTTCTTAATTATCATTTCTCCAACTATATATTTTCTTATTTAACCTTGATTCATCAATTTTGGGCTCAAGTGAGCTGGTGCATTTACTTTGGGATTGGAGTAGCCGCTCTATTTTGACCCAATCACAAACAAAATTAGATAAGGGATTAACCCGCAAATCTTTGATTTCACATTAATCATTTCAATGTGGTAGTATGATCATGGTATTCAAAATATGAGAGGGACAAATTTGATCTCATACTACTAGCTTCAACATTTCCCGTTATGTATCTGAACACTAAGAATTGACTTTTTGACAAGAGTTTTTCTTTTGAATAATTTAACAAATGATTCGTTTTTAATGTCCTGAATAATTATTTTTTCCCTCTATAAACATTGGATACATAGGTTTTATACTGGTAATTAGCATTATTTACTTGTAAATTCATACTTTAATTTGTTTGGAATTCCATCATATTTCTCTAAATATTATCACCCTAAATTTGCAAACATTATTCTTTTAAAATAATTATTTTACTCAGACAGAAAATTTATGTGATTTATAACGAGTTAACGTTTCATGTGATGATATTATTACTTGAATTTTATATGAAATTTAGGTCAAATTATTAAGAGTTTTTATCCAATTTATAATTTCTTTTCTTCTTATTTATCATTTCTTCAAATGTGAATTTTCTTATTTAACCTTGATTTATCAAATTACCCCTTTCTTCTCCTTTCTCTTCTTTTTTACCTTTTTTTCTTTTTTTCTTTTTTCTCTTTCTTTTCCTCCTCTCCTCGTTTTCTCCTTGGACGAAGGGTTTATGCCTGGTTGGGTTCTTCATTCTTCTCTTCCTTAATTCTCTTATTCTACTCTTATCGTTCTTTACTAGGATAAAGATGGGCCTTCCTTCTCCTTTTCTTCTTTCTTCTCCCTCTTTCCTTTTCTTTGGGCTTAGTTGGTTGGTTTTATCTTAACGCAATTTTGACCCAATCACAAACAAATTTAGATAAGTGATTAATCCAAGAATCCTTGATTTCACATTAATCATTTCAATGTGGTAGTATGATAAGTCATGGTATTCAAAATATGAGAGGGACAAATCCGATTTCATATTACTAGCTTCAGCATTTCCAGCCTTAGAATGTTGCGCCCCCATACATATTTGAACACCAAGGATTGACTTTTTGACAAGAGTTTCCTTCTGAACATTTTAACAAATGATTAGTTCTTAATGTCCTGAACATTTATTTTTCCCCTCTATGAAAAGTGGATACATGGCACCAGAATATGCAATGGAGGGATTATATTCAACCAAATCTGATGTTTTTAGTTTTGGAGTTATCTTGCTTGAGGTCATAAGCGGGAGAAAAAAAGTTGGATACCACTAGGACTGAGCATTTCCGGTTCGGTCCGGTTTTCACCAAAAAAACTAACCAAACCGATTTATTTATTTATTTTTTAATCAAAAACGAAACCAAACCGAAACCGGTTCAAACCAAGCATTTTCGGTTCGGTTAATTGAAAGGAAAAACCGGAAAAAACCGATTTCATTTTGGCCAAACATATCAGGCAGGTTTTCTGAATCAGGAAGCCAAAAAGAACAAGATTCAAACAAAAATTTGAAAAAAATATTTATCACAACATCCATTATAGTAATCGCTACATGAATGGCAAATCAACATTTTTGTAAATAAATATAGAAAATGAATACATAACAGATCTACAAAAATAAAAATAAAAATAAATAGGGATAAAAATTAAGAGATAAAGATTGAAGAGAGGGAGGCTCCAGAGCTACCATTTGGTTGTAAATCCAAGAGCTTAATCGATTATGGTTAAAGAAAAGGACAAAACAATTGTGCTTAAAGCCTTAAAAAAGGTTGAGAGAGATTAGAGATGAAGATGTTGAGGGGGGTTGTGAGAAAAGTTGAGAGATAAGAGATGAAGATGGGGGGCTGTGATGGGGGGTTGTGAGAAAGGTTGAGGGATGAGAGATGAAGATGGAAGAGGGGGCTCTGCTGAGAGATAAAGATTGAGAAACATGGGCGATAAAGGTTGAGAGTGAAGATGGTGGTGAGGGCTGAGTTGAGAGGTAAATATTGTGAAATATAGGTGGCGGCTAGGGTTTAGAAAGGAGAAGGGGAAAGATGAAAAGTAGGTATTTATAGTACTATTAATTTTTTTATTTGAACCGGTTCGGTTTATTCGGTTTCAGCATTTTAAAACCGAAACCGAACCGAACCGGCTTGTTTTTTAATTTTTCTAATCGGTTTGGTCGGTTTTTTTTTAGATTTGGTTTTTTTAATTATTTTTTTTCTGATTTTCTCGGTTTAATTAATTTTTCGATTTTTTTACTCACCCCTAGATACCACCAATCAAAATGTGCTCCTAGCCTCGTTGCACATGCAAGTTTAATCTATTACCTTAAATACAACAAAAACTAGCTTAAAGTGGCCCTGCTGTTATTGATTGACGGGACAACAATGTTTTTTTTACTTTCTTAATGTCAAAGCAGGCTTGGCAATTATGGAACGAAGGAAATAAAGCAGAGTTGATTGATCCAGTTTTTTTACTTTCTGATTCATGCAATGCAGACGAATTCTCACGTTACATGCACATTGGTTACCTGTCTTGGTTAAGTTGACTTATCTATAAATTTGTATCATCGAGAATGGGATTGTATATATTTATATATATAACATCGAGAATTCAAGTTTTGACCTCTTTAAAAAATTATTTTAGTTTTAGTATATTGTTACTAATAAAAATTATTCAAGTTTTAGAATGGGATTGTATATATATTATTAACATATGAGTAAATAATAATAAACAATAAAAACTTTCATTTCGTGTAACAATGATTAACTAAACTAATATATTAATATTTTAATATAAAAAGTTTATAAACAAAATTAAAGGGGTAATTGTCCCTTTTGATCCACTGTGGCTCCACCACTGATTGCTGGTTCGACTGGGTAAGGGTGACAATAACTGGTTTTAGTCGATGTTGAGCGGTGAATTGGAGATATTTGGCAGAGAAGATGATGGTTCCTCTGTTTTTTATTTTTTGGAGATTAAGGAGTGACGTTCATTTTGATTAGATTTTATTAATATCAGCACTTTAGGGGTGGTGAAGGGTTGTTTTAATTTTTAAAGTGTTTATTTTAAAATGTATTAAAATAATATTTTTTATGTTTTAAAAATTATTTTTAATATTAATATATTTTTGAAAAAAAAACTTTGTAATTTTTTTTTTTAAAATACTCTTAAAAAAAAAACAAACTTTCCCTGTTGGGACTTAGTTTAGTTAAGTTTTATTAACGTGACATGTGATTATCACTATCATTTATTCTTGTTTTCATATTTCAATATTCCACGATTGGAGTTTCACATTAGAAGCACGCAACTCTATCTTAACGAAACAGACTATGAAATTTCTCAGTTGACTTTTGCCATTGACTTCCGGCTAGGAGCTCCTCCATGTAAAAGGAAGGACAACTCTGTTGCCCAAAATAATTAAGAGCAAGAAAACCTTATCAGTTATCATAAAAATGTTCGCTCTGAAATTCTCCATATTCCTGCTTTCCTTTGCAGCCCTCACGGAAGTGTTAAAGTGGACGTTTTTACTTAAAGTTGCTAGGATTTCCTCTTATTTCAGTTTTCCTTGTTTATTGCTTCACTTGCATAACAGTTCCTGTTATGAAGGAAGTAACGTTGCACGTTCAAAATAATTAATTCCCACGATTGTAGGTGCTGTAAAATCCCTTTAAAAGGCCATTATGTTCTTTGAATATTTATCAAACTAATTAATGCAAAACGAGTGTAAACCAAACTCTCTGCATTTCTGTTTCTAATATATGGTATCAGAGTCTCCACACGGGGCTTGATAAAAACTTTACGAAACATAAGTCAGTGAGTGAAATTCATGGCAAGTGAAAGTAGTTTTGTGCAACCAACCATTCCTAAGTTTGATGGGCATTATGATCATTGGAGCATGCTTATGGAGAACTTCCTGCGATCCAAGGAATACTGGAGTTTGGTGGCGACTGGGATCCCTGTAGCAGCAGAAGGGATGGATCCTACAGAAGAACAAAGAAAGACAATCGAAGATCACAGGCTAAAGGATCTAAAGGTGAAGAACTACTTATTTCAAGCCATTGATCGATCGATATTGGAGACAATCTTAAAGAAAGACACATCGAAAGACATTTGGGATTCCTTGAAACATAAGTATCAAGGCACAACCAGAGTCAAACGTGCCCAGCTGCAAGCTCTTCGCAAAGAGTTTGAGGTACTTCACATGAAAATGGGAGAATCAGTGAATGATTATTTTACACGAACTCTCACCATTATTAACAAGATGAGAATTCATGGAGAACAGATGAATGATGTGGTAGTTATTGAGAAGATCTTAAGATCCATGACTCAAAAATTT
This sequence comes from Populus alba, assembly GCF_005239225.2. Classification (NCBI taxonomy): domain Eukaryota; kingdom Viridiplantae; phylum Streptophyta; class Magnoliopsida; order Malpighiales; family Salicaceae; genus Populus; species Populus alba. Next base: position 2,585,694 of record NC_133294.1, on the reverse strand, counting down.
GATTATGTTGTGTGCTCAATTGAGGAATCAAATGATATTGATGTTTTGTCCATTGACAAGCTTCAAAGTAGTTTGCTCGTTCATGAGCAACAAATGAGCAGACATACGTTGGATGAACATGCACTACAAGTTACAAATGCAGTTCAACCAGGAGGAAGAAATTGGAGTCGTGGAAGAGGAAGAGGTAGAGGACAAGGCCGGTCTGTTTTTGACAAATCCATGATTGAATGTTACAATTGTCATGGACTTGGCCATTTTCAATGGGAATGTACTAAGAAGGAGAAGCAGGCACATTTTTCTGAGACCAGTGAAGAAATGTTACTCATGGCATACGTGGATGATAAACAAGTTAGAAGTGAATGCATATGGTTTCTGGATTCAGGGTGTAGCAATCATATGTGTGGTAAAAAGGATCTGTTTGATGTTTTCAATGAAGAATTCAAAGACTCAGTTAAGCTGGGAAATGATGCAAGCTTACAAGTACAAGGAAAGGGCAGTATTCGAATGGAGATAGATGGGATTATACATGTGATTACTGAGATGTTTTATGTGCCAGACCTGACGAACAATTTACTGAGCATTGGGTAGCTATAAGAGAAAGGTCTTGCAGTTCTCATGCAACATGGCACCTGTAAGATTTTTCATCCAAATAGGGGCTTAATCATCGAAACTACCATGTCACACAACATAATGTTTATTCTCATTGCTAAATATGAGTCAAAGGAACAAAAGTGTTTTGTCTCCCTTATCACAGACCAATCTCATCTTTGACATTGTCGATATGGGCATCTAGGCTGGACTGGTCTCAAGGTTCTTCAACAGAAAAGAATGGTAGAAGGCATGCCACAACAGTTTAGCATCCCGTCTAAAGTCTGTGAAGATTGCTTAGTGGGCAAACAACGAAGAGATTCATTTCTAAAAGTCAGCACATGGAGGGCATCAGGTATTCTTCAGCTAGTACATGCTGATATCTGCGGGCCAATCAATCCAATTTCAAACAGCAAAAAGAGGTATCTTCTCACTTTCATAGATGATTTCAGTCGGAAAACTTGGGTGTATTTTTTGGTTGAAAAGAGTGAAGCCTTTGCTGTTTTTAAACACTATAAAGCTAAGGTTGAAAAAGAAACAGATGCATGCATAAAAGCACTACGTACCGATCGTGGAGGAGAATTCACATCACAAGACTTCACTAATTTTTATGGTGTGAATGGGATTCGAAGACAGCTAACAGCTACATACACACCCCAGCAGAACGGCGTTGCCGAAAGAAAGAATCGAACAATTATGAATATGGTACGTTGCATGCTTTCTAGGAAGCAGGTTCCAAACATATTTTGGCCTGAAGCCGTTAACTAGACTGTGTATATTCTCAATAGAAGTCCAACATTTGCTGTGAAGAATAAGACCCCAGAAGAGGCCTGGAGCGACAACAAACCATCAGTAAGTCATTTCAGAGTTTTTAGATGTATATCTCATGTTCATATACCTGATAGCAGAAGAGTGAAACTTGACAACAAGAGCCGAAAATGTATATTCTTTGGGGTAAGTGATGAGTCAAAAGCTTACAGATTATTTGATCCTATTTCTCATAAAATAATTGTAAGAAGAGATGTTGTCTTTGAAGAAGATCAACGTTGGGATTGGAAGGTCTGTTATAAAAAAGAAATTGTAACTGATCTTGTGTGGGAACAAGATGAAGAAGAGATCACAGGTAATGGTGCTAATGCAGAGGAATCTGACGATAGCACCACCAATGAAGAAAGTGAGGACAATGAAGCAACTGATCATGGTATTGCAGTTCAAAACAAAGAAATGGATCATGTTGATCACGGTGCTGCTGCTGCTCAGTACGACTCATCTCAGGAGGAAACTAATGAGAACTCACCTCATGCTGTCAGACAACGAAGACCACCAACATGGATGCAAGACTATGAAAGTGGACAAGGTCTCTCCAAGGAAGAAGTCTCTAACATTGCTTATTTGGCATTGTCGGTTGACAGTGATCCAATTTCTTTTGAAGATGCAGTAAAGAATGTGAAATGGAGGCAGGCCATGAACTCAGAAATTGAAGCCATATAAAGAAATAATACTTGGCAACTAACAAAGTTATCAATTGGGAGCAGAGTTATCGGTGTAAAGTGGGTGTACAAGACAATTCAATGAGAAAGGGGAAGTAGATAAGTACAAGGCATGACTCGTTGCAAAAGGTTACAGCCAACAGTATGGAGTAGATTATGCTGAGGTATTTGCATCGGTTGCTAGACTAGACACCATTCGAGTTGTGATTTCGCTTGCTGCTCAGAAAGGTTGGATGATCTATCAACTAGACGTCAAGTCTGCTTTTCTAAATGGAGAACTGAATGAAGAAGTGTTTGTCACCCAACCTCCTGGCTATGAGAAAACAGGCCATGAATACAAGGTGTACAAACTCAAGAAAGCTTTGTATGGTCTTAAACAAGCTCCTAGAGCTTGGTATAGCCGTATAGAGACTTATTTCTTAACTACAGGTTTCAAAAAATGCCCCTATGAACATACTTTGTTCATCAAAACAACGGATGGAGGTACATCATTATTTGTTTGTCTTTACGTTGATGACCTGATATTTACTGGAAATGATGCAGCTATGTTCAAAGATTTTAAGCAGTCCATGTTGAATGAATTTGAGATGACTGATCTTGGAAAGATGAAGTATTTTCTTGGCATTGAGGTGTTGCAACAACCGGATGGTGTATTCATTGGACAACGAAAATACGCACAGGAGGTGCTTGACAGGTTCAAAATGGATCAATGCAATCTAGTGAACAATCCAGTCGTCCCTGGGCATAAACTCAGTAAGGATGAAGATGGAGTAAGGATTGACAATACACTCTACAAACAAATTATTGGCAGTCTTATGTATCTGACGACCACACGTCCTGATATAACATTTGTTGTGAGTCTGATCAGTAGATACATGAAGCATCCCACTAAAATGCATCTACAGGCAGCAAAGAGAGTCCTGCGATATGTAAAGGGAACCAGTAGCCTCGGGGTGTTCTACAAGAAAGAAGGAAATCAGGAGCTTTTGGGATACACTGATAGTGATTACGCAGGGGATCAAAATGACAGAAAGAGCACTTCAGGGTATGTATTTCTAATGAGCTCCGGTGCTGTGTCCTGGTCTTCGAAAAAACAGCCAGTGGTTACCCTTTCCACCACTGAGGCTGAGTTTATTTCTACAACATATAGTGTCTGCCAAGTTGTCTGGTTAAGGAGAATTCTAAAAGAACTGTGTCATGATCAACGCAAGTCTACAGTGGTATATTGTGACAATGTATCAGCCATTAAGCTCTCAAAAAATCCAGTTCTGCATGGTCGAAGTAAGCACATTGATATTCGTTTTCACTTTCTCTATGATCTTACAAGGGAAGGAATTGTGGAGTTGGTTCAATGTTCAACTCATGAGCAAATTGCAAACATTTTTACAAAGCCTTTGAAACTTGATGTTTTCTTAAAGCTGCGAGATATGTTGGGTGTTTGTTCTTATCCAGCAGTAGACTAAATGTTAATGGTATTTAGTCTAAGGGAGGATGTTAAAGTGGACGTTTTTACTTAAAGTTGTTAGGATTTCCTCTTATTTCAGTTTTCCTTGTTTATTGCTTCACTTGCATAACGGTTCCTGTTATGAAGGAAGTAACGTTGCACGTTCAAAATAATTAATTCCCACGATTGTAGGTGCTGTAAAATCGTGGTTCAATTTCCATTTCAGTTATCTTGTAAAGCCTTTAAAAGGCCATTATGTTCTTTGAATATTTATCAAACTAATTACTGCAAAACGAGTGTAAACCAAACTCTCTGCATTTCTGTTTCTAATAGGAAGCACATGAGATCTTTCTCAACGACAACCACTTTCGTAAGAAACAACTAGTATCAAGCCAATTTTATTGAATATACTCAACAAACTCAAGTCTGCTAAAGGATACAATGAAGATATTGCACCGAGAAGACATTGGCTGCCATAATGAGCTTAGCAGAAGGTTAGAGTAGGCACAGTAGGTGGTTAGATTCTGTTGTAAAGTCTGGTATTAATCTGTTATTTATAACTAATTCTGTTACTATACTAAACATAGGCTATAAATACTATATCAGTTAAGTCAATGAATAAGAAGAAAATCAGTTAAACACTTTCATTTCTAATATGGTATCATAGCATTCTCTCTGAATTTTTTTTTCCGTATCTTCACGTTTCTCATCTTCTTCATTCTCTCTTCTACATCTTTTCTCTTCATTCTCAAAAATGACTGAAGCTACCTCAGAAATGGATTCTTCCAATCCTTTCTTTCTACATCATGGTGACAGTCCTAGAGGCATGATTGTTTCAAAGCAACTCAATGGTGAAAATTATAATTAATGGAAGAGGGCGATGACGATGGCTTTATCAGCCAAGAACAAACTCAATTTTGTTAATGACACCTTGCCTAGGCCATCCAATCTGTCAAATTCTCAAGGTTTGGCATGGACTCGCTGCAATAATATGGTTCTCTCATGGTTATTAAATTCTGTTTCAACAGAGATTGTCAACAACATCATCTATATTGATGATGCATCTGAAATTTGGAATGATCTTCAAGATAGATTCTCTCAACATATTGTCCAAAAGGATATATCCAACAGATAGACCCACAATGTCATTTGTGCTTCATATGTTAGCTAAAGGGTTCTAGTCTGAGATTTATTGTCCAAAAGATGAATCCATGTGAATCTGGTATGATCATCTACAATAGTTAAAAAATATGAAGATCCACTAATAGATTTAGTGGAAAAAGGACCCTAAATATCACAATGAATAAGATCAAAAGGTTGTGCAGAAGCTGTGATGCTGTGTGGGAAAGGTAACCAGTGTTGTTTAGCCAAAGGACAAATGCTGCAAGTCTTATTAGATTCATGTAAAACTTGAGGAATTACATGAGAAAGCAGTTTCAAGGGATAAGATGAAGGGTGACCTAATCTGTAATGCCATAGACTATTGTTTACAGAATGAACAAAGAAACTAGTAGAAGCTAGATTCGTTATTGTAGGCTGAGACATGGTTTTAACAAGAGTGGAAAATGCAGATTTCCTAGATAAAGCAGAAACTAGATTTTGCAGCAAATGGTATAAACCTCCAGCTTCTTTACCCACACCAATTGTTCTCCAGTTTACAAGAGTCTGAACAAAACAGAATTTGGATATAAAGATGACACAACATTGTAAGGTTTGAATAAGCTTGCTGACAGATATTAAGTTGAAAGAAAAGGAAGGATACAAATCACATTGGTTAAAATAAAAGATTCTGAAATCTTAATGGTATCAATGTGAGTAACTGAAGCATGTTGTCCATTAGGTAACCTTACTGTTTTGGAAACAACAGAAGTGATGTGTGTAAATAATGAGGTAGAACAAATAAATTTAAATATCCTTCTCTCTTCTCTCGCCGGCAATGCAACCCGCAACGACATTAACGGATTCTATAACGCCTCTAAAGGACATGATGTTTATGAGGTCTATGGCCTCTTTCTTTGCCGTGGCGATGTTAGTGTCGAAGTTTGCCTACAATGTGTGAATCGTGCAAGAAACGATGTAGTCCAACGTTGTCCAATCGAGAAGGAGGCTATCATATATTATGGATCTGTGCTTCCTGCGCTACTCAAACAGTAACATCTTCTCTAGCTTGAGCCAAATGCCTGCGCTTGTCATGTTGAATACACAAAGTATAACTGTTGATGTACAATATAACCAGTTTGTGGTGGATAGTATATATAATGCTGCTAATTTATCTGCAAGTGCGCCATCAGGTGAAAAAAAGTTTGCAGCCAAAAATGTTACTTATACGTGGCTTCAGTCTATATACGTTCTTGTGCAGTGCACGCCGGATCTATCTAAATATGATTTTAATCGGTGTCTTAACCTAACTCTCTCTTACCTACCATTTTGTTGTAATAATACGATAGGAGGAAGAGTCATATTTCCAAGCTGTAATCTTCGATTTGAAAATTCTTCAATTACAACGAAGCTGCCGTCGTGGCAATGTCACCACCACCACTATCCAAGCCAGATGTTCCCCTCCCTCCATCTCCAGGCTCAATAGCAGATGGAAAGGTTCTATTTTCTTCTTTATCATTCCAAAATCCTTCTTTACCGTTTCTTTAATATGAGATTCTGTTATCTTGAATAATGATGTGCAACAAAAACATTGTCACTATGAAGGAGATGGAAGCAAATCTATGTTGATTAAAGTCGGTGCAGGCCTATCCGCAGTTATTGTTGTGCTATTTTTCAGTGCTTGCACTTACGCCATGAGGAGAAGGACGAATCTGAGAATAGGTATGCATGTGAAATCTATGTGGATTAAAGTCTGATGGTCAAGGACTGGAATTGATGGACCCTATGCTAGAGAAATCAAGCGTGGCAACTGAGGTGCTGAGATGCATCCATATTAGGTTGCTCTGCGTGCAAGAGGATATATCCAACAGATAGACCCACAATGTCATCTGTGCTTCATATGTTAGCTAGTGATACCATAACGCTCCCTATCCCTAAACAACCAGCAGTTTCTATCGGCTGATTTGTTGCCATGGAAAGTCAATCCTCATATCAGAAAGTTTGTTCTGCTAATGAATTAACCCTTACCGTTTTATCTGTTAAATAGTATTTATGTAATCTTATTTATTAAGATTAGAATAGTACTTTTAGTTTAACCTATATAAACTTTATTTGTATTTAGGTTAAGACCATGCATTCATAATATATAGATTATTCAGAATTCTACCCTCCTTTTTATGTTTGATCTCAATTATTATACCTCTAATAAATTTTGCCAATTGCTTGTCTTAGATGGAACCATCCACCAAACTTCATGTACATATATTCCTGAGCAAAATGGTGTTGCTGAAAGAAAACATAGCCACTTTGTCGAAACTACTCGTTCTCTCTTTTTGTCTGCTTTTGTTCCTAGTGAGTTTTGGGGAGAAGTTGCTCTTATTGCAGTAAGTTTGATTAATACAATTCCATCTTCTCATAGTTTGGGTCTATCTCTTTTTGAAAAGTTATATGGGTATGTCCCTAATTATTCCTCATTTAGAGTCTTTGGTTGTACTTGTTTTGTTCTTCGTCCTCATGTAGAACGAAGTAAGCTATCCGCTCAATCCGCTATTTGTGTCTTTCTGGGCTATGCTGAAGGTAAAAAGGGTTATCGTTGTTTTGATCCAATAACTCAGAAACTTTATGTGTCTCATCATGTTGTCTTCCTTGACCATATACCTTTCTTTTCTATTCTATCCACTACTCATAGCCTGACTAAATCTGATCTTATTAGTATAGATCCATTTTCTGAGGATTCTGGTAATGATATCTCTCCCCATGTTCGATCAATTTGTACTCATAACTCTACAGGTACTAGTACTTTACTCTTTGGCACACCTGAAACTCCATTCTCATCTACAACCCCTCAAGCTTCATTTGAGATTGTGGATCCACCTCCACGTCAATCCATTTGCATTCGTTAGTCTACAAAACTACTAGATTTTGCTTATTCTTGTTATTCTTCATCATTTTCTTCTTTTTTAGCCTCTATTCATTGTCTATTTGAGCCCTCTTTCTATAAAAAAGCAATTCTTGATCCGCTTTGGCAGCAAGTTATGGATGAGGAACTTTTTATTTTGCATAAGACAGATACTTGGGATCTGGTTCCTCCACCTCCTAATAAGAGTGTTGTTGGTTGTCATTGGGTGTATAAGATCAAGACTAATTTTGATGAATCTATGGAGTGATACAAAGCTAGGCTGGTTGCAAAAGGATACTCTCAACAGTATGGTATGGACTATAAGGAGACATTTGCCCCGGTTGCAAAAATGACTACTATTCATACTCTTATTGTTGTAGCTTCGATTCGTCAGTGACATATTTCTTAGCTTGATGTTAAAAATGCCTTTTTGAATGGAGATATTTAAGAATAAGTTTTTATGGCACCCACTCATGGTATTTCACATGACTCTGGATATGTTTGTTAGCTTAAGAAAGCATTATATGGTCTTAAACAAGCACCCCGTGCTTGGTTTGAGAAATTTTCTATTGTGATCTCGTTTTTTGGTTTTGTTTCTAACAGTCATGATTCTACTCTTTTTATTAAGTGCACTGATGCAGGTCGTATCATTCTGTCTTTATATGTTAATGACATGATTATTATTGGTGATGACATTGATGGTATTTCAGTTTTGAAGATAGAGTTGGCTAGATGATTTGAGATGAAGGATTTGGGTTAGACTTACTGATAACAAGACTGTAGATACTCCTATTGAGGTTAATGCAAGGTACTCTTCTTCTGATGGTTTACCTTTGATAGATCTTACTTTATTCCGCACTATTGTTGGGAGTTTGATATATCTCACCATTACTCGTCCAGATATTGCATATGTTGTTCATGTTGTTAGTCAGTTTGTTGCTTCTCCTACTACTGTTCACTGGGTAGTTGTTCTTTGTATTTTGTGATATCTTCGGGGTACAATTTTTCAGAGTCTTTTACTTTCATCCACCTCTTCCTTGGAGTTGCGTGCATACTCTGATACTGATCATGGTATTGATCCCACAGATCGCAAGTCTGTTACTGGATTTTGTACCTTTTTAGGTGATTCTCTTATTTCTTGGAAGAGCAAGAAACAATTTATTGTTTCTCAATTATCCACTGAAGCAAAATATCGTGACATTGCATTTACTACTAAAGAGATTGTTTGGTTATGTTGGTTACTTGCTAACATGGGAGTTTCCTTTTCTCATCCTACTCCTATATATTGTGACAACCAGAGTTCTATTCAGATTGCTCACAACTCAGTTTTTCATGAGCAGACTAAACACATTGAGATTGATTGTCATCTTACTCGTCATCATCTCAAGCATGGAACCATTACTTTGCCTTTTGTTCCTTCTTCCTTGCAGATTGCAGATTTCTTTACCAAGGCGCATTTCATCTCTTGCTTTTGTTTTCTGGTTGGCAAACTCTTGATGCTTGTAGCTACCGCATCGTGAGTTTGAGGGGAGATGTTAAATAATATTTATGTAGTCTTATTTATCAAGGGTAGAATAGTACTTTCAGTTTAACCTATATATACTTTATTTGTATTTAGGTTAAGACCATGCATTCATAATATACAGATTATTCAAAATTCTAACCTTCTTTTTGTGTTTGATCTCAATTATTTTAACATTATCACCACGGTGACTGTAAATTAAGTTTTAAATTTAAGAGAATGAATAAAGTTGTAGCTTGACAAACACAAACATTTCCAGACAGATATAAACATATCTTCTTGATTTGTTTTTCTTTGCAATCTGAGAACTATTATCTTACAAACAAATCATATTTCATGCTACAATGGAACCTAAAATCTTCAAAAAATCAATTGAACCAAAAGTTTCTATTTAAGCCCCTTCACTTGTGACTAAGTTTATGCCCAAAGAAACCAAATAAAACATCAGTGACTTCTGTCCAGGCATCAATAACCATCATTAATATTGCTCCTTGAAGTAAATACCGTTGGAAACACAGACGGACTTATTCTATCAATAAAATTCTCGCAGGTAATTTTTTTTTCTAGCGCGCTTCGTTGTCTGCAAAATTGTTGGTGTTCCATCGGTGTTTTTATTTTTATTTTTTTATTGACAGAATTGGCGACAGAATGAGAAATTACCGACAATCAAAATTCCGACGGACATATTCCGTCGGTAATATTTTTACCGACGGTTTGTGTGTCTCATACTAACGGACTTAATCCGTCGGTAAAACTGTTTAATGGTGCAATGGTTACAACCTATGAAACATTTTTTTATTGGTTTTTTTACCTTGATTATTACTTAACATACTAATGATAATTTAATTTTCATGAGCATATACTAACATCACCTGTATTGTCATGGTAGCCTCGCCTGCTTATTAAAGTGACCATTATCAATAAACAATCATTATTAATCAATAAATAGGTTGAGCTTATTGTATACTTGCAACCTAAAAAAATTACCGGAACAACCATAAATCAAATTCAAATTCAAAATTTCATGTTTTCTTCTCGGATATAACAATAAACAAGGAGTAAATACTCCAAATAGAAAAGTTATGCCACAAAAGGCACAATTATTGTTTTCATAGCAATAAATGATAGAGACTTAAAGGAGTAAATACTCCAAATAGGAAGATGAATCAATAATTCAAGATTTGATGAATCATTGAAATAAAATAGTAAATAAAATAGAAGGCAGACAATTAAAAAAAATTAAAAACACAGTGTTTTAAAGTGATTGAATAGATGATATAAAGTCACATGCCAAAAAAAAAAGAGTTAATATTTTAAATAAGATATAATTAACTTGCTCTAATACAATGTAGAAGTTTAGAATATAAAAGAATTTTACAATTCCATAGTTTAATTATATATATTTTATTCAACTAATGTAGAAATTATATTGTCATACAACAAAATATATAATGAAATAGAATAGAATAAATTATACAAGATGTTTCATCATCCTCTTTAAGATGACTGAAATAATTCTGTGATTGTCTTGAATTGTTCTCTCCCTTGATTTGTTCCTTTTGTTAATTAGGAAATAGTCAAGAATATTTAATGGATTATTTTCTTAATAATAACAAACCCCATTCTTTCGCTATATGATGAGGAAATTATCGAGGATCTAACTCAGTAATTGAAATCTCATTCTTCGATGGTGGGACAGTCTCAAGCTGGGATTGCGTCATCCTTGAAGTATAGCTGATCAATGAAGAAGCTGGTTGATATGCTCTTCTGCTAATAAAAAATGCTGGTTTAGAAGGTATTTGTAAAGTAACAGAAGTGTTGCTTAGCATCAGAACAACTGAAGCCATTGTCGGCCGGTCAGCTACATTTTCTTGAACGCAGAGTAACCCTATGTGGATGCATCTCATCATTGCAGCTGTTGAGTCGTTCCTCAAAATGGGATCTATAGATCTAAAGCAGTCCCTTCCCTCCAACGTCTCCATGCCTACAAAATTTATCCGAAGTGAATTCACAATATTGAAGGGTAAATCTTTCAATGATGTGTTTGATTTGTAGATAGTTGTACTTACATGGCTCGTAAGGTGCTCCATGTCATCTCCATCGCGGAAACTAGGTTTTTGACCGCTCACAATCTCCAAGACTAGCACTCCAAAACTAAACACATCTGACTTGACCGAGAACTGTCTTTGCCTTGCATACTCTGGAGCAATATAGCCACTGAAATGGTACATTTACAGATCTTAGTTGCAATGGTGCGAATCATAAGCATTCAGTATTCGCAACCTCTTCCATTATTGCTAATATAAATTAGACTACAAGGTTCCAGCGATCCTCGATGCAGCATCATGAGTTTGATCAGTTTTTCAATTAACTTTGCCATTCCAAAATCTGAAATTTTTAGCTTCATGTTTCCATCTAACAGAATGTTGCTAGGGGGGGGGGGGGGGGCTTGAGGTCACGATGAATAATCCGGAGCTGAGATCTTGAATGCAGGTACAGAATCCCTCTAGCTATGCATTCTATGATTTTGTAGCGCTTTCTCCCAATCCAGGACTAATCGTTTGTTTGGATCTAAGCGTTCATAAATGAGAGCTTCAGAAACTTCGGAAAACTTGTCTATAGAATTTGACACTAGTTATAATTCTCTTACAAACATGATTGATCTTGATAAAAAAAAATTGATGAGGAAAACAAATGTATAGAAAGATAATATGGAATTCAGGATTACATGTATAAATTTATCGAGACTGAATTAGGCACAAACTCGTAGATTAGAAGCTTTTTCTGTTCCTTCCAAGGCAGAACCCAGTAACCTAACAAGCTTGCGGTGAGCAAGTTTGGCTAGTAGCCCTACCTTCATTCCTAATTCTACTTCTCCTTGCCCAGAATTTACATGATAATCTCTTTACAGCTATAGCTTGTCCATCTGCAAAGTATACCCTATACCATATATCCATTGAGAAAATAAACAGAGAAAATTAAGTGCATCAATTTTGAAATATAAATTAACCTTCAAAGTTCTTAATTTTTTTTTTTTTTATAAAAAAATCGATACCGTTTCTTTTGTACATTAAAGTACCTTGTAAACAGCACCAAAACCACCTTGTCCAAGCTTGTTATCAACAGAGAAGTCGTTTGTTGCACGTTTGATGGTGGCAAATTTGAATTCCCCCAATTTTGTGCTACTAATTTCATCAAAATCTTCACAAAATGCAAGTTCTTAAATTAATGTTTTGTTTTCCAAAGTTAATTTTGTAGATTGTTTTGGAAGAAAAACAAATTAATCTAGTGAATTTGATTCCGTATTAAGAACCCAAGCTGTTTAATATGTAAGAACCCAATAAACAATAACTTTACTTTTGACCTCTTGCCTTGGCTTCCTAAAATGGAAAATGGTGAGAATGAAGGACAACAAGTGCCAAGAAGATAGCTGTAGGGACGATGGTAACAATAACTGTCCGAGAAGCAGATATTCTCCTTCCCTGCCAAGCACGCCCATGTTTAAGATAGAAATTACAGAAGCTGAAACTGGAAACCGTAAAACAAGTGAAATAATTTCTGTATAGAAAAAGAAGTTAGCCTACCTTTCCTGATTGTGGTATTGGTTGGCGGAGGAGAACTAATAACAAATGGAGGAGATGGTGGAGATGGAGATGGAGATGGTGACGGTGACGTGATGGAGATGGTGATGGAGAATGTTACTTGAGGAAATAAGTCGAGAAGGTATAAATTCCCACCGAAAAACACAGTTTGGTTTCAGGACAAATACCTCCTTGATTCTGGTAGCAACAACTTTTATAGTCATCTACGGATTGTTGTAGGCAAACACTACAATTACTCGGTGATACATCAGCAGTGCACTGCATAAATACATAAGCTTTTAGATTGGATAGTAGGTCTGCTGTCTCAACTGCTGGCATAAGCCTGGATGAGCCGTGGAAGCGTTTTTTTACCGTTTCTCCCAAAACCACTCCAAAATTGTCAAACTGTCTAAAAGTTGCGTCAAGCATAGCACATTATATCGAAGGGCCTAGGAGATTGCTCAAGTGATCCTAAAAAATAACGATTCGCATAACGTCACAATACATGGAACTAGGATTCCCTCCCATGATAATTGCTTCTTTTTGGTTTGGACATGCTGCCATGAGAGTTTGAATAGCAGAATTGACGCAGCTGGAACAATTTTCAGCTGATGGGGAAGCTATACAGAGCACAAGACCATAAACTGTGTCATTGCGCTAAACCTATTGTTAGTATTATAGAAAACCCCCATTGGCTGTGACATTGGCAGCTAGTGAACTGAGAACAAGGTCTCGGTTTTTTGCGTAGTGCTATTAGCTGTAAAGTTTCCGTGATGGTATAACAGCTCAATTGAGCATCGGTAAGAGTGATTGCTTACGATAATAACATGGAAAGAAGAGAGACCGATTAGTTTTAGAGCCCATTTCAAACAGAGGAAATATAACTTCTGTTCACAATTTCTTTCTTCGTGAAAGAAATCCCTTTGCATATATAGATGGTATTTTATATACCAAGAGGCGTATTGGCCAACTTGTTTAACGAATTTAGGACAAAAAAAAGGTTGCAATTTCGATGGTGCCATCTATTGGAAAGTACTATATATCTTGACTTTCCGCGTAAGAATCGATCAAGAAGTTTTGAGGTTAAATCGTGGGGTTTTCTTAGAGAAATTCAAGTGATTAATTGATTTATTCAAGTGATTTTCTTTCGCTCTGTTTTCATGTATCACCCATTATAAATTAAGATTTTTTTTAAAAAAAATTATTTATATATCAATGCATTTATCAATGTATCATCCATTTTATTTATTTATTTATATTTATTTTTGTAGTTAGGCTTGCATTTTTAGTTTTTATGGCAAAGGTAGTGGATTACTAAAATGATTTACCTAGTTCTTTTTAATTAAAAAAAAATATATATATTTATTCAACGTGCAAATAACGTTCCCAATAATAATAAAATATTTAATCAATAAGGAAATTCAATTTTTTTTATTTTTTTTGTAGTTAGGCTGCATTTTAGTTTTTGGCAAAGGTAGTGGGTGGGAAATGATCGTATCAACAGTGTGAAAATGGCGACTTTACTTGTGGTCCCAATTCCTGACTCCGTGGAAGACATAGACACATCGGCTGTGACAAAAAAAAAAAAAAAAGTTAAAACATTGATTTTAACAACCATCATCATGCAACTTCTTCTTTTTTCATCCCATACTAACTTCTTGTTTTGGTTTGAAGACTTGTACCGGAGGTCCCACACTAGCGTTGCTGAATATTCATGGAGAAAAATCGAGATATTATTTGTCGACTTCAAATTGGACCTACAGATGTCCCACACTAGCGTTGCTGTGTTAGAATTTCTAAACTTTAATGTTGGAATAGCAAAACAATGTCATTAATTAATCACTATAAACAACACGTTTAGCGAATATCGGAATCACTAGCATAAAATACCACGCGCATGGTCGTAGTTAACATTAGAAAATTAGTTTTAACTAGTTACATTTGTACGTTATGATGAAGACAATAATATCATATCGACTTTTTCATTGTTATATAAATACCTGAGTATTTATACAAGTCAAGTATCAAATCGACTACGTGTAACCAGCCCTCCCACAGAGCTAGGTTGAGTCCAGCTCTTTTTTTGCTTCAAGCTGGAACATTAGCCCACCCACGTAGTTGTGCTGAGTCTAGCCTTGTGGCTGGGCCAATACAAGCCCAGCCTAGTTCATTTTTTTTTTTTGTATATTTTTTTAATATATATTGAGAATTGTGATTCTCCCACTGGTTTTTCTACGCCAATTATGATTAATATCGGTCTGTTTTTTATATATCATAAAGATACAAATCCAATATTAAAATATCTGGTTTTTAAAAAAAAATTATTATTTTTCATGCATACGGCCAAGTCTCTCAAAGCTAAAAAATCATATTGTATTTTTTATACAAAAAAGAAAACTTCAAAAATTATATAGCATGTATTTTGACTTTAATAACTAGTTTATTTAAAGTCATGAGAACTTGGTCCATATTTCAAAAAAAAAAAAAAAATTTTGTTTTGTTTCAATGTCTGGGATTACAAATTTATACATAAAACATATTCCCGATATTAAAAAGGTAGTTCTTTTATAGATATTAGACCGGTTAGATTTTTACCCCATAAGATAAGAACCTCTTTATTGAGAAGGACTTTTCTTGAACCCTAGATGGACCAAAATGATAAGACCTTAGATTTTTTATCAGACAATAAAACAATGCAGCTTACCTTAGGTAGGGCATATTTGAGGTGCTAATACTTTTCCTTTACGCAACCAGTTTCTGTACCCAATCTCTAAGACCAGTTAGGGTTTCTGGTGACCAAAATAATAGGTGGCGACTCCCATTCTATTTTTTTTCCACTGATAAAAGACAAGAATTCCTTGTCTCCCCACATTTACCAAATATTTATCCATATTGTTGTTACCCAATTTTTGACCCACCTTTTTGATAAAATTTTCGTAAAATTCAAAAAATAGCAAAAAAAAAACCAAAAAAAATCTAAAAAAAATATGTTTTTAATATATTTGTATCATTTTTTGCATTTTCAACGTCATCTAACCAAGAATTTAAATTTTCAAAGGTTTTTGGAACGCGTTCGACTTTTCACGCATTATTTTTTAAAATCATTGATTTTTCTCATTAAATCAACGGTGATATTGCTCGTTTTCAAAAAATAAAAAAAATTAAGAAAAATCAAAATTTTACAAAAAATAAAAAGTTGAGGGACCAGTTTTGAGCCCCTGACAACATTTTACCTATAAATATAAGTTCAAAATTCAAAAGAGGGTGGGGGGGAAATTTTAAACTTTGAGAGGGGAGGAAACACAAAAGAAAGAACCCTAAAAAACTGAACTTTTCTTCTTCCCTACCGAAGGCAGCCGCCAGGCCTGGAGACCCCCTTTTTGGATTTTTTTTTTCCTCCCTCAACCGGCCGCTACCCCTTCTCCTCCTCTCAACAAGCAGCACCACCGAACCAGCCGGCTGACCACAAGCCGCAAACACCTTGACCTCAGAGTCGTCCGCCACCTAAAGAAGAGAAGAACAGAAAACCAAAAAGAAAAGACAGAAGAGAATAAATCTGGAAAAAAAGAGGAAGAACCGAGACTTTGCTTTGTGTTTTTCTTCTTTTGCAGGTGATGTTTACTTCTCACTGCCAGTGTAGAAGGGAAGAGGAGACAAAGTCGAGCCGGATCCACCGGTTGCCCGGGTTTGTCTACGGCGGCGCGTGGACCCACGCGCGGCCAGTGGCGGTGGTGCGTGAGGTTCACGCGCCGCTACTGTTCTGGCAATTCTAGAAGTCCGTTTGCTACTGTTCTGAATAGTTTTAGATTGTTTTGTAATTTTCAATGTAATATTTGTGTAATTTTGAGGTTTTTTTTTATATAATGTGTACTTTGTGTAAATGTGGATGTAAAAGAAAAGGAAAAGAAAAGAAAAAACAAATAATAATAGAAAAAGAGATGTGTGTGTGTTTGTATTTTTTTTTTTATGTATGTTATTGAATAATAAAAAAATGAATTTAATTTATATGCACAAATATCTAAAGGACAGATAAAAATCATGTTGTATTTTCCATAAAAATGTAGAACATGTATCTACATATATTCTGGAAACTAATAATTGATTTATCAAAGCCTTAGAATCGAGCTAAAATTTTATTTTTAAAATCACATCAAGTCCACGAAGCTTGAAAGTGAATGTGTGGTGTGTATTTTGTTTATGAATGTTATTTTTTATTATTATGATAAAATTGCAAGAATAAAGAAGAATTTAATATTCTGATTTGCTCACGGATAAAGAATTATGAACTTACACGTAAGTTGTATTTTCTAAAATTCGATGAATGAACTGAATTTTAAAACTTCTTTAATACATCAAGTCCACGAAGCAGCTTACCTCAGGTAGGGTACGTTAGGGGTGCTAATACCTTCCGTAACCACAACCAGTCCCTTACCCGTAATCTCTAACGAGACCAGTACACCCGGGTTTCCTAGTAGCCTTTAATGAAATACTAGGTGGCGACTCCAACGAACCAATCAAAGCAAAACGAGAAAGGAGAGATGAAAACGTCGCCAAGCCCGATGCCGCGTGGATTTTCTAACGTGCGACAGAATGGCGACTCCACTGGGGAAGGTATTGTTTCTGACATTATTGGACAAAGCTTTATGTATTTGATGTGTTTATGTTTTTGCATTTTTGTCTTATTTTATTTTTGTTTTATCCATGCATTTTGTAGAATTGTCTCATGCATTACATAATGTAATTTTTAAAGCACACACAAGCTTCAGGTTAGGAGGGGGACTAGCAGCTTACCTTACGACTTTTAGTCAAGGTTTAAGTTTGTGTAAACCTCAACTCTTCGTTGAGTGCTTAGACTGGTAATAGTTGGACACGTGCCATCTCACTGCCTACTAACCCCTATATTGCCTTCAAGAGGGTAATCACTGGGACAACGAGAGACCCTTTTTAGAGACCAAGTAGTAAACCTACCTTTTGTCTCACTTAAAAAGATTAGAACATGTCTTTAGGATGTATGCTCCGTATACATTCTTTTGCATCCGAGCAAGCCCTTCTTAATGCATCTTGAACTCCAGACTTATGGGTGACACAATGACCGTCGCTCATGAAAATTTTCATTGTAGAGTTTGTGCAAGAATTAAGATTCTTGTTTCATCATGCAAGAGTTGCAACCATATGTCACTCCTCGAAGGGCGAGTTCATCATATAGATTACATATTCATACATTTATCATGCATGTACCGGGTTGAAAGGTAGGTCCCTCGCACAAGCTGTGATGCACGTGATTGAAGAAAGATGATGGAAGTGAAAAAAGGTGTTAGATAGAGGCTCATTATCAGATTAAGGTTGAGAGCATCAAAGGTGAAGTAGCTAGACTCAGATCTACTTGAACAAATGTTTGAGCATCAAATGGAAGAGAATGTTTTGCACAGTCTTCTGTGGGAACATTGCTTGTTCACGTCCAATTGAAGTTGTACCTCTCCTTTTCAGTCATGAACAACAACAACAATGCCTTCAGTCATCAGCTAATGACAACTCTGGTTCTTGTCCAGTTGCACTGTTAAGTGTTCATCGCCTCCACATCATCTAATGGAACCAAACAACTATTAGCCTCCTGTACATGGTGAATTAGTCTTCTTTGAAGTTACCCCAATTATGAGCTCAATTCCAGTTCACTAGCACAAGATGTTGGTTTGAAAAACCATGATTAGACAATGAACTTCTATGTGGTAAAGCTCTCTCTATAGAGATTTATTTGTGGATCTGCCAATGGGAAAAGCAAAAGGGGATGTATTAATTACATATGCTTTGAAACTTTTTCCCACTAGTGGCACGAGCAAAACATTGTAGTAGGCAGAGGAGTCAGGCCTGGTCTAAAAATATGAGTAGTCGTCGAACTTCAACGTGGCAGAGCTCTCTCTACAAAAATATGTTTATGATGTTGCAAGTTGAGAGTGCAAGAGGGGATTTACTAATTGCATATTCTACAAATATTTCTCTCATCAGTTTCAGCACGAAGAAACTGTAGTAGGTTGAAGAGCTAGACTTAGTTTGAAAAACATGAGCATATATCAAACTTCAACGTAGCAGAGATCTCTCGGCAGGAATCTGTTTGTGGATATGCAAGTGGGAAATCTGTTACAATCCTAGTCTCCTAGTCTACTAAGGAAGTCTGCTTGAAGATATTGTTTTACGTACTAGTATTTTGTTATCATTTTACTTGGTCTTTTGTTTGAATTAGTCAATAATGTTGCTATTAAATTGCTGTTAAATTCCTTAGAAGCAGTAGTCAAAATAACTAGTTTGTTAAGTAACAAACTATGAGTATAAGTAGGCGTAAACTGAGGAAATAACTCCTCTGATTCTCTGTATTTAAATCTTTGTTTGAAATGAAATGTTAAGCAGAATTCAATCCTTAAGAAAAGACCATTGTCTTTTGGAGGCCAAGCTACCCTCGAAGTTAGTTTACACTCTTTTTTCTATATTTATTTGCCAGCTCAAGCTAAGAAATATAACAGTGGTATCAGAGCCAAACTTCCTCTGCCATCTTCATCAGCAACCTTTAAACCCAAAACCCCTCCCCTTCTTATAAATATGGCTAACCAAGACGCCCCAGGAACCCGTTTTAATGTCTTATCATAAACAGTTTCCAGGCAAGGTTCCATGTTGCAACAAATCAACACCCATATGATCGATATTCAACAACAAATTACAGCCCTTACCTTATCCATTGAAAAGCTCACCAAAGAACCACAGCTTGTGAGAGAAGAACATAGTGTTGGACCTTCATACCTTATCCATTGGCTTCTGATTCTAGCGAGTTACCAACAAAAGGGCTAAAGATTGATCTTTTCAAATATGATGGCACTGAAGACCCCTCTGGCTGGATTTTAATAGCTGATCAATACTTCCTGCTACATCAGATCCATCCAGCACAACGTCTCCTTTATGCTTCTTTACACTTGAAGGGAGCAGCACTTCAATATTACATATATTTGCAACATGCAGGTGAGCTTAATGATTGGGTGTCGTTTATCCAAGCCCTTGAAAAGCGGTTTGGACCTACATAATATGAGGATCCAGAGGGAGAACTGTCAAAGCTTCATCAAACTTCCACAGTTGTAGCTTACCAAAGTCAATTTGAAAATTTGGCTCAACGAATCGATGGTCTTCTTGACAGATTTCTCACACGCACTTTCATTAGTGGTCTCAAAGATGACATAAGGACAAATGTTAAGTCATTCCGTCCCACTTCTTTAAAAGATGCAATCGGTCTCGCTCGTCTCCAGGAGAAGAGTTATTCAAGAGATCGTAGAAGTTTTCCAAGACCCCAAGCATCCACTCATGCAGTTCCAGACCCAAAGGTGAAAAAGATATCTTTTGAAGAGATGAAAGAGCGCCGAGAAAAAGGACTGTGCTATAATTGTGACGAGAAATTCAAACCTGGCCATAAATGTTTGCCTTCTACTCGGTATCATGATCATCGCATTATACTTCCTCCAGGCACATCGCCTACTAATGTGCGCCCATACCGGTACCCGATGCTTCAGAAGGCTGAAATTGAACGCATGGTCAAAGAGATGCTCCATGAAGGAATAATTCGTCCCAATCGCAGCCCATTCTCATCTCCTGTCCTGTTAGTTCACAAACATGATGGCACTTGGCGATTATGTGTTGATTACTGTGCTTTAAATGTTGTCACAGTCAAGGATCGATTTACTATACCTGTGGTAGATGAGCTTCTTGATGAGCTTCATGGTGCAACCATTTTCTCCAAATTAGACCTGATCAGATTTCCACCAAATCAGGGTAGCTAACGAAGACATTTCTTAAAACTGCATTTAGGACCATGACGTTCCATTACGAGTTCCTCGTTATGCCTTTCGGCTTCACAAACGCACCATCAACTTTTCAAAGCCTTATGAATGAAATCTTTCGTCCATTTTTAAGACAATTCATTATGGTCACCTTCGACGATATCCTGGTTTATAGCCATTCAGAGGAAGATGTCATTCATCTTCAGAAAACTTTGAAGATTCTTCATCTTTATAAATTGCATGCTAAACTGTCTAAATGTCGTTTTGGGTGCTCTGAAATTGATTATTTGGGCCATGTGATTTCTGCTACCGGGGTTGCTGTTGACAAGAAGAAGATTGAATCCATTCTTCAATGGCCTTTTCCATCTTCGCTGAAATCCTTAAGTGGATTCCTTGGCCTCACTGGATATTACAGAAAGTTTGTGCATGGGTATGGACAGATTGCAAGACCTCTTATAGACATGCTGAAGAAGGGGGCTTTTCAATGGACTCCTACATCTGAATTAGCTTTCAATGAACTTAAAATGGCTATGACTCGGCCGCCAGTTCTAGCACTTCCTGATTTCTCAAAAAAATTTGTTATCGAGTGTTGTAACCCATTTTTGGGTCCCCACATAAAAAATAATAAAAATAAAAAAATTCAAAAAAAATATATTATAAAAAAATGCAAAACGGTGCCGTTTGGAAACGGCACCATCGTCTTCTTCCCCTGGACACGCAGAGAACAGGGGAGAAGAATTGTTTTTTTTCTTCTCTTTTCGCCTAATTTCTTTCCCGGTTTTGGCGCAATAAGACGCCCACAATTCACCCACTTGCCTGGCGTTGTTATCCGTTGAAGGTAGTGGAGGGGGCGGCCAACAGTAGCCGCCCCAACACGTTCTCCCTCCCCTGTTTTCCTATAAATACAGGGGAGGGCTGCTGAAAAAAAAAAAAAAAAAAAGACCCGAGAGAGGGGGAAGAGAAGAGAAGGGAGAGCAAAGAGAGGGGAAAAGAGAGAGAAGGGAGAACATAGAAGAAGAAGGAGCAGCAGAGGAGAAAACGAAAAAAAACAGAGGAGAGAGAGAAGGAAAACGCAGAGCCACCGCCGGCCACCCCACTGTCAGCGCCGCTTCCTGTCGCCACCAGCAGCTCCGCCATCGACGACAGCCACCACAGGTCAGCCTTCAACCCCTTATCTAGTTTTACTATTCATCTTCTTGCTTGCAGAACGTGCACTGTGCACGTTCTGCATGCAAGAATTAATTACCTGGTTACTGTGCATGTGCACAGTAACTTGGCAAATTAATTCACTGGTCACTGTGCACACAGTAACCCGGTTACTATGTGCACAGTAACCAGCCCATGCATTTGGGCCATGTTCAGCCTAGCCCATGTAAAAGGGCCAGGTGTGGCCCAGCCCATGCAATTGGGCCTGATCCGGCCCATTTAAAAAGAAAAAGAAAAAAAGGAAAAAATATTATTGTTTTAAAAAATATTTATGATGTTCCCATTTTTTATTTATGTTATTTTTATTAATATCGGGTAGTATTTTTTATGTCGTAAAAAATACAAATCGGGTATTAAAATACCCGGTTTTTTTTTTGTCAACAAACTTTCAAAAATATAAAAAAATTAAAATAAAATAAAACATTTTTGTACATACGGCCAAGTGTCTCAAATCTAAAAAATCATATCGTATTTTTCATATGTCAAAAAAAAAAAATATTTTAGCATGCATTTTGGCTTTAATAACCAGTTTATTAAAGTCAAGAGAACATTGGCCAAAATCTCAAAAAAACAACAAAATATTTTATTTTGTTTGATTTTAGTATCAGGGATTATGAATTTATACGTAAATCGTATTCCTGATATTAAAAAGATATTTTCTTTTGATGACTTCGAATAGTTAGTTTTTTACCCGATAAAGATAAGGATCTCCTTATGGAGGGGGACTTTTCTTAAACCATAAACGAACCAACAAATTCAAAAAAAACCACAACACGATTTTAGATTTTATCAGACATTAAAACAATGCAGCCTACCTTAGGTAGGGCGTAGTTGGGGTGCTAATACCTTCCCTTTACGCAACCAGTCTCTGTACCCGATCTCTAAAGACCAGTTAAGGTTCCTAGTAACCAGAATACTAGGTGGCGACTCCCAGTCCATATTTTCACATATAGAGACAAGAATTTCCTTGTCTCTCCCCATTTTCCAGGAATAATTATTCCGATTTTTCCTTGAGGGTGGACGATCGCCGCGCCGCCGCACACAGGCGACATCGAGTGTGATGCATTAGGCAGTGGGATTGGTGTAGTTCTCATGCAATCAGGACGTCCTTTGGCTTATTTCAGCCAAGCCTTGCGTGGTAAAAATCTCCAACTCTCTACTTATGAAAAAGACCTGCTTGCACTCATTCTTGTTGTTCAGCGATGGCATCCTTATTTGCTGGGTAGCTGTTTTATAGTTAGAACTAATCATCATAGCCTGAAATATTTGCTTGAGCAAAGGGTGGGAACTCCCTCTCAACAACGTTGGTTGTCCAAGCTTCTGGGATATGACTTTACTGTTGAATATCGCAAGGGCTCACTAAATGTGGTGGCTGATGCACTCTCCAGGCGTGATCCCAAAGTTGCTATCCATTCAATCTCTCAGCTGGAACCAATTTCGATTGAGGCAATTGATAAAATGACTCATACTGATCCATATATCATTGGCAAGCTACAGTCTTATGCAAATGGCTAGCTTGATCAATCCAAATGTTCTTTTCACAATGGCAGGGTGTTCGATACGGGAAAATTGTACATTGGGGCAGATTCATCTTTTCGCAGCTTGATCTTAAAGGAGCTCCATTCCAGTCCAGTTGGAGGTCATTCTGGTTTCCTTCAAACACTGCAACGAATTTGACAGAACTTCTACTGGCCTCACATGTGCTCCTTTATAAAACAGTATATTCAGGAGTGTGAAACTTGTCAACACAACAAGTCAGAAAATGTTAATCATGCAGGTCTTTTGCAGCCACTTCTAGTTCCACACCAGATTTGGGAAGATATATTGATGGATTTTATCGATGGGTTACCCAAATCCAGAGGTAAAAATGTCATTTTTGTTGTCGTGGACCACTTGTCCAAATATGCTCACTTCATTGCACTGTCTCATCTTTATACAGCCTCCTCTGTTGCACAAGCCTTCTTCGATAATGTGTTCAAAATCCATGGCATGCCTAAAACCATAGTAAGTGATCGTGATCGTGTTTTTCTTAGTGACTTTTGGCAACAGTTATTCAAGTTACAAGGGACAAGTCTCCACTTCAGTTCTTCCTATCATCCTCAAACAGACGATCAGACGGAAGTAATCAACAGGTGTCTTCAGACTTATCTTCGGTGTTTTGTTAGCCTTCGGCCTAAAGATTGGATGCAATTCCTCATATTGGCAAAGTATTGGCATAATACTAACGTGAACTCCTCTACTGGCTATACTCCTTTTGAAGCGGTTTATGGATGTAAGCCTCCAAAGTTAGTCCATACATTGAACAATCCTCTTCTTTACCTCAGCTAGATGAACTCCTAAGGACTTGTTCATCTATTCTTCAAATGTTGCGATAAAATCTACTTGAAGCTCAAAACCGCATGAAGACTTTTTCTGATAGAAAACGCACTGAACGTGAATTCGAGGTTGGTGATTATGTTTACTTACATCTACAGTCGTATCGCTAATGCTCCGTTGCAATAAGAAGATCTCTCAAGCTTTCACCTCGATATTATGGTCCATTTCAGATCAAAGAAAAGATTGGGACAGTGGCTTACAAGCTCATTTTGCCTTCATTTGCAAGAATCCACAATGTTTTCCATGTATCCCAGCTAAAGAGGAAGTTAGGTACTGCAGACATATCACAAATTTCCCTTCCAGATATTTCAGATGAGGGAATCCTAAAGCCCAAACCAACTCATGTGCTGGATGGTCGCATAGTTCGTCGGGGCGACGCAATGTTACTGAAATCCTAGTTCAATGGGAAGGCACTTCTCGAGCTTCTACAACCTGGGAGTGATTATTTGATATGAAGAGGCAGTTTCCTGAACTTAACCTTGGGGACAAGGTTAGTTTTGAGGGGGAGGCATTGTTACGATCCTAGTCTCCTAGTCTACTGAGGAAGTCTGCTTGAAGATATTGTTTTATGTACTAGTATTTTGTTATCATTTTACTTTGTATTTTGTTTGAATTAGTCAATAATGTTGCTGTTAAATTCCTTAGAAGCAGGAGTCAAAATAACTAGTTTGTTAAGTAGGCATAAACTGAGGAAACAACTCCTCTGATTCTCTGTATTTAAATCTTTGTCTGAAATGAAATGTTAAGCAGAATTCAATCCTTAAGAAAAGACCATTGTCTTTTGGAGGCCAAACTACCCTCGAAGTTAGTTTACACTCTTTTTTCTATATTTATTTGCCAGCTCAAGCTAAGAAATATAACAGATCCAAGAAGGGATGCAATGGTTTCAAATTTCCCATCATTGTTTCCTTCCAGTATCGGCATTAAAATGCAAAAGTGGTTGTTTGTTGCACTGTCAGTGAGGAATCGAAGAGGAGATAGAGGAGCTTTAGATTCATCAAGCTCTCTTCCAGTTTTGACAACGTGTGATTCCACATGTTTTTATTTTTGTACGCTACCAAGATTGCCTAGTTATTGAGGGGTTTCCAACAATCCTCAAACAACCACAACAACATTGGAAGATTGACATGATGTTGTGAGAATTGCTGAGGGAATTGAACAAGCTATCAAGATGGGAAAGATTGAAGGTCCTGCTAAGGATTTGACAAGACCAAAAGATTGATGTCTTCTCCCAAGTGCAGGAGTGTCGAAGTAATAAATAACCCGGCAAGATCGGGGTCGAACCACAGAGAGGTTAATTGTATAAATTATAAAAAAACAAGACAACAACAATAATAACAAAAATAACAACAACAATAATAATAATAATACAAATAATAATAATAATAATACTAATAATAGTAATAATATATATTAATAGTAGTAATAATAATAATAATAATAATACTAATAATAGTAATAATAATATTAATAGTAATAATAATAATAATAATAATAATACTCAATACGTGGCATTGTTATACCTGAGAATGATCTAAAAGATCGGGTCACAAGTTTCCAGCCTATATAATGAGTTTATGAAAAAAATCAAAGAGATATATTATATTATATAAACAGATTTCTGATGCGAATGAACAAGGCAAGACCAACAATATCAGGATCCTTGATCAAAACACAGAGCATACTTAACGTACATAAAATATAACAAGAATGTAAACAATAATAATAATAATAGTAGTAATAATAATAATAATAATAATAATATTAGTAATAATAATAATAATAACAATAAAAAAAAGCAGGAAGAAATTAATGAGAACTTTGAGATGGAAGATTAATGTAAGGATTAAACAATAATAAAGACAAATGTCAAGGTTAGAGGATCCACCAATGATATTTCAAACAAGTATAGTATAAACTCTTATTACTCAATTTGGAAACCACACACGAAGGAGGTTCCAGTCGGATGATTTGTCATTAATAGCTCATTATAAATTATTAACATGATCATATTAATTATCTTATTTACATAACACCAAACTTTTAAATATTGTCAGGAATTCATTATGTTAACTGATGTTAACAACAAATCAAGTACCTTTCATAACCCGAACTGTAGGTAATACCATACGGTTGGGTTATGAGAGTGTCAAGCATTTGTTGTACCAAGTATTATACAACACAAATTTAGATTAACCATTTAACAAGCAAGATATTAAGAATTAGTAAGATAAAAAAATAAGACATGTTAATATTAAACATTAAGGTCCATATTGAGTTTACACCATACTTGTTCTTACACCATTAGTGTAACTTTTTCACCTTGACATAATAAACTTAGCTAAACATAATGAAGAAGAAAAAACATAAATAAATAAAACAAGAACATAAATAAAATACAAGTTAACTAAGGAAAGGAAATGAAATGAAAAGCATAAACAAGAAATTAATGAAAGCAAAACTTAAGAATTACAAAAAATATAAAGAGAGAAATAAAGAGCATGAACTTGATCTGAACAACCAAGCCCCTAAATACATGGCAAATGCCTCCTTTTATAGGCCAAAATTCGGAATTATTGATTTGATGACTAATTGTTGAGTGGGTGGCCACCTTTTGACTTGGTGAAAATCCTTATCTTCTTGTCTTAATAAAACAAAAATGCTAGCATCAGAACTGGGTCTAGATGTCCAAATGAAAGTTCTGGGAAATTCTCTTAGCTTTCCATCAAAAAACAGAGGAGGTCATTTGGACTTCTAGAACTCAAGATATGGGCTGAACACTGAATAGTGTTTGGGTTGCAGGACAGCTTCGGACTTCTCCGTTGTTGCTATAATATGGACTTGAAAACGGCCTTCTTAGATCTTGATGTCCAAATGAAAGTTGTAGGCCTATGTCTTATCAAATCTCTGTAAAATTTTCAGATCATTTGGATAGCTAGAGCTCGAGATATGGGCTGAACACTGAACAGTATTGGGCTGCAGGACAGATTCGGACTTCTCCTTTCTAAGCTTCACCCTTCTTTATCTTCAAAATTTCAGTAGTTTAATTCATCAATCAATCCTTTGATTTATGTGATATACCTGCATTTAGGATGAAAATTTACCATATATTAGGGTATTTTATAATATTAGACTTGCTATTATAAAACATGCTTTAGTTAAGGAGTTATTGATACTTTAAGTGCAAAATGATGATATAAACCCTTGATAAACATGCACTTTTAAGTACTAATCACACCCCCCAACCAGCTTATTACTAGTCCCTAGTAATCAAAGTGTTAAAATAGAAAAACAATTTGCAAATTCCATAAAGCAAGGCATTCATCATTAAACTTCCATTAATCTATCCAGATAAACAAACTCTCATTTCTGCTTCATATTTCTTAAACAAGATATTAATAAACCTTCTTTTTATATGCTCAATGTATGAAAAACATATATGATGGGCTATTGTTGGAAGAAAACAATATTATGTTCTAATGTTTAAGGTTAACTTCCTTGGTTGGGATTATTTTTTCTTCTTTTTTTTTTATTTATTTACACATACAACTTAAAACACAATGCATCTTTAACCCATGTATCGAGCTTTAGGCTAATGACTCCCAGACCAGTTGGTCTTAGGGCATTAGGTGTTGAGACACCTCTACGAGCTTAGCAACTCGGGTTGCAGATACTGATACATAGATAGTGCAATGTTTGATTCCCTTAAGCTTTTCTCCTTAACCCATGTAACAAGCTTTGGGCCAATAGCTCCCAAGTCAGTTGACTTTAGGGTATTAAGTGTTAAAACACCCCTTCGGCTTAATTGCCTTAGGTTAGGGAGGCTACGAAACCAAACTTATCTACGTTTTTATTCATCATTATTATAAAAGAAAGTTTTTTTTTTTTTTTTAAGACAAATTATATACTATCCATTTCCCTTAGTTGTTACCTTTAACAAAAGAACATAAATAATGTAATAATCCAATTGTGCAACCCAC
Organism: Populus alba; assembly: GCF_005239225.2. Lineage (NCBI taxonomy): Eukaryota > Viridiplantae > Streptophyta > Magnoliopsida > Malpighiales > Salicaceae > Populus > Populus alba. Next base: position 2,557,696 of record NC_133294.1, on the reverse strand, counting down.
AATCATATGTTAAAGTGTGTGTGTGTGAAAATGAAGATTTAAGAATACTTGTTAAATGAGCATATGAGCAGAATCAAGTGTTAACAATATGAGAGTTTGTAGACTTAGATATTTCAAGAAGTATTATGATAGACCTTGTTAAGAATGTTTACTAAGATGCGTCTCAAGAGTCACTTTAACAAAATAACTCCTTTTACTCTGTCATCCTAGTAACAACAGGTTTGCAAATAGTTTATGAAATAGAAAACACAGTTTTTTTTTTTTTTTTTTTTTTTTTAAAACTAGTACCCTTTCCCCCCAACCAAAATGAGACATTGTCCTCAATGTCTTAAGGTAGAAAGATAGAGTATAGAAGACATCACCTGAAATAATGAATACTGACAAACCTGAAACACACTTACACAAATATAAGAAACAACAAAACACAATAATAAAACCAAAAGATAGTTTTTACAAACAAAGGCTCAAATCCAATCTAAGCTTTTTACGGCTTTCCTTAGTTAACCAATTTATTCGACTCATGGAGGGATTAATTACAGGGATGAAAGATTGTAGTTGGTCAATCAATTGTTCAGCAGTAGCAGCAGAGATTATGATTTGTCGTGCTGAAGATGTTAGAAACTCCTGTTCCACAGCATGATCAAGAAAAGACAACAACTTATCATAAAAACCATTAACATTTAACAAACCTATGGGTTTATGGTGAATGTGCAGTTGGGCCCAAGAGGAAATATGAAAGATCTCTTCCAATGTGCCCAGACCACCTGGTAAGGCAATGAAGGCATCAGCATGGTTAAACATGGCGTTCAGTCGATCAGACATTGTGGGGACTTGTAATTCCTCTCCAATTGTTTTTCCAATGATGTCCCCTTGTGCTAAAGCTTTGGGGACAACCCTCAAAACTTGACTACCTCCTAAAGATGCAGTTATTGACACTCCCCCCATTAACCCAAGGTTGCCTCCTTCATACACTAAATGAATCTTTCGCTCAGCTAGTACCTGACCAAGATGATTTGCTGATTCTAAAAACTCTTTTTCTTTCCCGGGACTGGATCCACCAAAAACACAAATTTTGTTTATATGATTACTTGAGGAACCTGCCATTTCTACACACGTCTGTATTTGATGAATGTATGGGTTGAGTAGAAATGAAGGGAAGGAAGAGAAGAATTTATAGATTAGAAATTGAAAATACAATCATACCACCTATATGTAGGCCAGTTGTAGTCTCACACACACACACACACACTCTCTCTCTCTCTTTATTAATTATTTATTTTGAAAAAGCATATGTATGTACAGGAGTTGTGATTTATGGCTCACATCTTCCCTTGGTTTTTACGTCCAGAACGGCTTAAAACGCCCTCTATGGGTCGGGGATAGGGCTTCCCATCCAGTTTTCTTAAAAACTGGCAAACAGGGTCTTTTTTAGTCAGATTCCCAAGACTAAGTCGAGCATGTTCTTTATGGAATTGGGGCCATAAATCATAAATTGCACGATGCACATCTCCAATAGGGTGCGTCTCAAGAGTCAATAGAAAATTATCTAAAGACCCCTTACTCAGGCCATCCTTAATGAATTGTATTTTATCTTCACGGTTTACAGATACCATTCCTAAAGAACGACATGTCGTATTACAAGTCCATCTAGCACATCGGTGATAGACTTTCAGTCGTTTTGCACGATGTTTCTTCGCAAAAGTGCTTTTACCTGTTCCAGGCATGTATAAAATGAAAGAATTGGAGGACTCACCTGATAATCGGATCTTTGCTTCAATCAGCCAGCGAATATCTTCAGGAATTCCATGGTTCATTAACAATCTCAATCTTGCACATCTAGCACGGTAAATTTTTGTAATCGCATTCTGAGGCAGAGCGGGAAAATACTTTTTCAATTTTTCAAGAGTGGTGTCCATTTTCAACTGAGAATTGGGGGAGAGATTCAAAGAAAGGAGAAAGAGCAAAGAATTGCACAAATATATACACAGATATCAGTTATCATGGGAAACTGAAAGAACCGACTTAAAAGTCACGGAGTACCGTTATCCGCCATTTGACCGGGGTGAGAGACTAGCAAAACAAAAGTCACACAAAAACAATGTGAGAAAAAAAAAAATCAATCTTTATATACAGGATCACCCAATTCAATAGAGTCATTTTCAACTGAAAAATTGTCAAAATAAACTTTTAAACGATGGTCATTTACCTTGAAAACATTATCATTCTTTGGATTTTCGATATCACAGGCCCCATATGGATACACATGTTTCACAATAAAAGGACCACTCCATCTTGATCTTAGTTTTCCAGGAAATAAATGGAGTCGAGAATTATAAAGCAAGACTTTTTGACCAACATTGAATGTTTTTCTCAATATTTTCTTGTCATGAAACTCTTTGATTCTTGCTTTATGAATTCTTGAATTGTCATATACATCATTTCTTATTTCCTCAAGCTCATTTATTTGCAATTTTCGCAGCTGACTAGCATCATCAATGTTTGAATTGTAAGCTTTAATAGCCTAATAAGCTTTATGTTCAATTTCCACAGGCAAGTGACTAGTCTATAGGGTGACATACCTAATGATGTTTTATATGCAGTTCGATTAGGGTTTGCCGTTTTCTCCAAGATCTCTTTGAGCTCCCTATTAGCAAGTTCTACATGTCCACTCGTCTGAGGGTGATAAGGGGTGGCAACTTTGTGTGTGATTCCATATTTCTTCATTAAAGATTCAAATGGCTTGTTGCAGAAATGTGTTCCACCATCACTTATCATGGCTCGAGGGATTCCGAATCGACTTAAAATGTTTTCTTTCAAAAATTTTATCACTGTTTTGTGATCATTGGTTCTACTTGGAATTGCCTCTATCCATTTTGAAACATAATCTACTGCGACCAATATATACAAGAAACCAAATGATGGAGGAAATGGACCCATAAAATCTATTACCCCAACAATCAAAGATCTCAATGACAAGAATAGGATTTAAAGCATCATGTGACGTTTTGAAAATAGATCCCAACTTTTGACAATTTTCACAAGTCTTGCAGAATGCATGTGAAGTCTTTGAACATGGTGGCCCCAGTAAAATCCACTTTGTAAGATTTTTGCAGTTGTCTTTCTTGATGAGAAAATGACCCCCACATGCCTCAGAATGACAAAATTTAATGACACTACTTACCTCATTGTAAGGAATGCATCTTCGAAATATTTGATCAGGACAATATTTAAATAAATAAGGGTTCATCCCAATAAAAGTTCTTCACTTCGTTTCAAGAACTTTCTTTTGTCTTGGGTACTCCAATGAGCTGGCAATTGTCTTGAAATAAGAAATTAACAATTATAGCAAACCAAGGCATTCATAGAGACAGAAAATAAAGATTCATCAGGAAAGTAGTCATCGATTGGTGTGATGTCAGATCTCGAATCGGTTGTCAATCTTGACAAATGATATGCGACAACATTTTCGGTGCCTTTCTTGTCTTTGATTGTGATATCAAATTCTTGAAGTAACAAAATCCACCGCACCAATCTAGCCTTAGAATCTTTCTTAGAGAGAAGATATTTCAATGCTGAATGATCACTAAAAACAACAACAGGTGAGCCAACAAGATAAGATCTGAACTTGTCACATGCAAATACTACTGCAAGTAATTCTTTTTCAGTGGTAGTGTAATTCATTTGAGCACTATTTAAAGTTTTACTTGCATAGGAAATCACATAAGGTTTCTTATCTTTTCTTTGTTCCAAGATAGCACCCACGGCATAATCACTAGCATGACACATTATTTCAAAAGGTAATGACCAATCAGGAGGTTGAATGACAGGAGCAGAAGTAAGCAAGCTTTTAAGTTTAACAAAGGCTTTTTCACATTGTTCAGTCCATTCAAAAACAGTTTCCTTTGATAGAAGGTTACATAATGGTTTAGATATTACACTAAAATCTTTGATGAACCTTCTGTAAAAACCAACATGTCCTAAGAATGATCTAACATTTTTAACAGATTTTGGTGTTGGTAAGTTGGCAATTAACTCGATTTTAGATTTGTCAACCTCAATTCCTGTCGATGAAACAATGTGACCAAGTACAATGCCGTTTGTTACCATAAAGTGACATTTTTCCCAATTCAGTACAAGATTCTTCTCTTCACACATGTTCAAAACCTTTTCCAAGTTAGTTAAGCAATCATCAAATGAATCACCAAAAACAGAAAAATCATCGATAAAAATCTCAAGAAAACGTTCAACCATATCACTGAATATGCTAAGCATGCATCTTTGAAACGTAGCTGGTGCATTACATAACCCAAAAGGAATTCTTCGATATGCAAAAGTACCAAATGGACATGTGAAAGTAGTCTTCTCTTGATCTTCCAATGCAATTTCAATTTGATTGTAACCTGAATAGCCATCTAGGAAACAATAAAATTCATGACCTGCAACTCTTTCGAGGATTTGATCCATGAAAGGTAAAGGAAAATGATCTTTTCTAGTCATTGAATTAAGTTTCCTATAGTCAATGCACATACGCCAACCAGTAATAGTCCGAGTTGGAATTAACTCATTTTTCTCATTTGTTATCACAATGACTCCAGACTTTTTGGGTACAACTTGGGTAGGACTTACCCATTTGCTGTCAGAAATAGAATAAATGATTCCATTATCTAGAAGCTTAATGACTTTATTTTTCACTACTTCTTTCATATTAGGATTAAGTCTTCGTTGCATTTCTCTAGATGGTTTAGTATTTTCCTCCAAATAAATCCTGTGTGTGCAAATCAAAGGACTAATTCCTTTTATGTCAACTATGGTCCATCCTAATGTATTTTTGTGCATTTTTAGAGTTTGTAATAACTTACCTTCTTGATGTGCATTAAGTTTGGAAGAGATTATTACCGGAAAAGCTTCATTTTCTCCCAAAAATGAGTACTTGAGATTGACTGGTAACGGCTTCAAATCAAGTTTTGGTGGTTGAACACTTGAAGGTATAGACTCAATTGATCGTGATGGCAATTCTTCAATTTGTGGTCTCCAATTACATGTCTTTGCTTCTTCCTGAAAATAAACCATTTGCAACTCGTCAAGTTCATCAATCTCAGTTTCACTAGAAGTGGTTTAAAATTGATCATGAACTTAATTTTTTCAATAAAGTCCACTTCCTGTAAATCATTATCATCTCCCAGGTTTGCTTGCAAATGTTAAAATATATTCATCTCCAATGTCATGTTTCCAAATGATAGTTTCATCAGTCCATTCCTACAATTAATCAATGCATTAGAAGTTGCAAGAAAATGGACATCCTAAAATAACAGGAATTGAATTACATGCTTCAACAGGTTGTGTATCCAAGACAATAAAATCTACAGGGTAAATGAATTTATCAACATTACTAACACATCCTCAACTATTCCTCTAGCACTTTTACAGATCTATCAGCAAAGTAAAAGAGTTACAGAGTTGGTTTTATCTCACCTAGATTGAGACTTTTGAAAAAACCGAATATGGAAGTAAATTCACACTAGCTCCAAGATCAAGTAAAGCTCTTTCAATTTTATGTTCTCCCAATAAAGCAAGAAATGGTAGGACAACCAGGGTCTTTATATTTCAAAGCATTATTATTCTGAAAATAGCACTTACTTGTTCGGCAAAAAGGCTTTCTTTTTCACATTCAGTTTTCTCTTCACAGTGCATAGATCTTTCAAAAATTTTAGCATAGGAAGGTACCTGGTTAATAGCATCCAACAAAGGTATATTGATCCTTACCTGTTTGAAAATTTCAAGGATTTCAGAATTGTGATTGACTTTCCTTTGTTTGGTCATGGCATGAGGAAATGGAAGTGCTGGCGGAGAATCAGTCTTTTCTTCACAATGTTCAAATTCAACCCCTTCCTTACCCTCAGAGATTGACTCATCATCTTTCTCACAAGGTTCAAGAGTGGGTTTTTCAATAACCTTACCACTGCGAAGAGTGATGACTGATTTGACTTGATCCATGTGTTGGCTTTTGGAACTACTTGCATTTGCATTGTATTGCCCCTTTGAATTTTGTTGTGGTAAAGATGGAAACTTACCTTTCTCTTGAAAACTGAGAGCATATGTGAATTTTGCAAGAGCATCTTTAAAATTTGTCATGCTTTGAGTAAGTTGAGTGTTGATTGTCTCTTGCTTTTCAATGAATGCATGCAATGTTTCCTCAAGATTTCTTCTAGGAGGTGGAGCATAAGGAGGTGCATATCCATGAGAATTTTGGAAATTATGGTGTGCTTGAAACGGTGGCTGTGTAGTTTGTGCATTATTGTTATCACTCTTCCAATTGAAATTTGGGTGATTTCTCCAACCAGGATTGTATGTTTGCGAGTATGGGTTATGATTGGGCCTTTGGAAATTGTTTAAGGCATGGGCTTGTTCATGGAGACATTCCTTGAAAGAAGGCAAAGTTGGACAGTTATTGGTTGCATGTTCATTTGTTTCACAGATTTGACACACAATGTCTTAAACAGATTTTAATTGACCACTCTTTTTCAATTCTAGTGCCTCGACTTTTCTAGCTAAAGATGTAAACTTGGCTTGGAGGTCATGATCTTCCCTAAGGTTATACATACCTCCACTAGATTGTATGGTTGGTTTTACTTGGTGCTCATAAGTGCCCTTAGTGTCCCAATTTTGTTGCATTTTCAGCTAGCAAGTCTAAAGTACTCCATTACTTCATTAGGGTCTTTATCTTTAAAAGTTCCATTGCACATCAATTCAACCATTTGCCTATCTTTAGGTGTTAATCCTTCATAAAGTTTATGAAAACCAATCTCCATGTTTCAAAACCATGATGAGGGCAAGTATTAAGCAAGTCTCAATACCTATCCCAACATTGGTAAAATGTTTCTCCTGGTTTTTGATGAACGTGGTGTTTGTCTTTGAAAGTTGGTTCTGTGAGATGGAAAAAACTTCTTTTAAAAACTGTTGTTGCATTTCATCCCCAAGCACGAATGGATTCTGATCTAAGATTTTTGTAGCCATCTTTATAGCTTTATCTTTTAATGAAAAAGGAAAAAGCTTTAATCTAATGTATTCATGCTACAATTTAATCATTATAGGTGTTACAAACTTCTTCAAATTCTCTCAATACAAGTATGGATTTTCTAGATCTAAGCCATTAAAAGAAGGTAAAAGTTGAATAATGCCTGGCTTAAAATTAAAATGAGATGCATCAGGAGGGAAAACTATGCATGAGGGTGTACTTGTTTTTGTGGGATTCATGTGGTCTTTAAGTGTCCTAACACGGTTATTCTTATTATTCTCATTATTCTCATTATGAAAGTGACTGGTTATCTTCTTCGGCCATATTTTCTGAAAATAATGAGGATACCTAGAAAAGTCTACCACTTAAGTACGTGACCAAAACACTCATGCACGTGTAGAAAGAGAATAAAAGAAAGAAGAAAACAAAAGAAAAAGAAACAACACAAAAGAAACAAAGTTAGATACAAGAAAAGTGAAAAGAAAGAAGAAACAAATACTAAAATTTTTGACAAGAATTTACCTCTCCGGCAACGGCGCCAAAAAACTTGACACGACCAAAAGATTGATGTCTTCTCCAAGTGTAGGAGTGTCGAAGTAATAAATAACCCGGCAAGATCGAGTCGAACCACAGAGAGGTTAATTGTATAAATGATATAAATAACAAGACAACAACAATAATAACAAAATAACAACAACAACAATAATAATAATACTAACAATAATAATAATAATATATAATAATAATAATAATAATATTAATAATAGTAATAGTAATAAATAATATTAATAGTAATAATAGTAATAATAATATTAATATAGTAATAATAATAATAATAATAATAATAATAATAATAATAATAATAATAATAATAATAATACTCAATACGTGGCGTTGTTATACCTGAGAATGATCTAAAAGAATCGGGTCACAGGTTTCCAGCCTATATACTGAGTTTATGAAAAAAATCAAAGAGATATATTATATTATATAAACAGATTTCTGATGCGAATGAACAAGGCAAGACCAACAATATCAGGATCCTTGATCAAAACACAGAGCATACTTAACGTACATAAAATATAACAAGAATGTAAATAATAATAATAATAATAATAATAGTAATAAATAATACTAATACTAAATAATATTAGTAATAATAATAATAATAACAATAAAAAGAAAGCAGGAAGAAATTAATGAGAACTTTGAGATGGAAGATTAATGTAAGGATTAAACAATAATAAAGACAAATGTCAAGGTTAGAGGATCCACCAATGATATTTCAAACAAGTATAGTATAAACTCTTATTACTCAATTGGAAACACACACGAAGGAGGTTCCAGTCGGATGATTTGTCATTAATAGCTCATTATAAATTATTAACATGATCATATTAATTATCTTATTTACATACACCAAACTTTTAAATATTGTCAGGAATTCATTATGTTAACTGATGTTAACAACAAATCAAGTACCTTTCATAGCCCTAGGTGTAGGGTAATACCATACGATTGGGTTATGAGAGTGCCAAGCATTTGTTGTACCAAGTATTATACAAACACAATTTAGATTAACCATTTAACAAGCAAGATATTAAGAATTAGTAAAGATAAAAAGAATAGACATGTTAATATTAAACATTTAAGGTCCATATTGAGTTTACACATACTTGTTCTTACCACCATTAGTGTAAACTTTTTCACCTTGACATAATAAACTTAGCTAAACATAATGAAGAAGAAAAAACATAAATAAATAAAACAAGAACATAAAATAAATACAAGGTTAACTAAGGAAATGAAAGGAAATGAAAAAGCATAAACAAAGAAATTAAATGAAAGCAAAACTTAGAATTTACAAAAAAATAATAAAGAGAGAAATAAAGAGCAATGAACTTCGGATTCTGAACAACCAAGCCCCTAAAATACATGGCAATGCCTCCTTTTATAGGCCAAAATTCAGAATTATTGATTTGATGACTAATTGTTGATTGTGGGTGGCCACCTTTTGACTTGGTGAAAATCCTTATCTTCTTGTCTTAATAAACAAAAAATGCTAGCATCAGAACTGGGTCTAGATGTCCAAATGAAAGTTCTGCGAGTAATCTCTCTTTAGCTTTCCAGCAAAAACAGATGAGGTCATTTGGACTTCCCTAGAACTCAAGATATGGGCTGAACACTGAATAGTGTTTGGGCTGCAGGACAGCTTTGAACTTCTCCGTTGTTGCTTATAATTTGGACTTGAAAACGGCCTTCTTAGATCTTCATGTACCAAATGAAAGTTGTAGGCCTATAGTCTTAATCAAATCTCTGTAAAACATTCTCAGATCATTTTGGATATCTAGAGCTCGAGATATTGGGAACTGAACACTGAACAGATGTTGGGATACAGGACAGATTCAGACTTCTCCTTTCTAAGCTTCACCCTCCTTTATCGTTCAAAATTTCAGTAGTTTAATTCATTCAATCAATCCCTTTGATTTATGTGATATGCCTGCATTTAGAATGAACATTTAACCATATATTAGGGTATTTTTATGAATATTAAGACTTGTTATTATAAAACATGCTTTAGTTAAGGAGTTATTGATACTTTAAGTGCAAAAATTGATGATATAAACCCTTGATAAACAATGCACTTTTAAGTACTTCTAATCAGTGATTCCAGAATAAATGATGAGAGATGAATCAAAAGAAGACTTTGACTGTGGGAAACCTTAATTATGTTTGGTCTAACAAAGTCTTGTTGTATCATCAACTACTCCAATGTCTTTGCCAAAGATAGACATTCATTCGCCATGAGGTATAATCTAGACAAGAATGTGATTTGTGATGTGAATGTGATGGTGGGGTCCCTCGACCATTTCAATGGAATAGTTGCAAGAATTTCAATTGAACAGTTGTCATGTGAGTTTATTTACCAACATCTACTAGATTCCATGACTTTTACCTGACTTCGACAAATCCCATGCAACCATCGTTTTCTAGGTGGTATAATCCAGACAAGAGATGTGATGTCATTGTAGAGTCATCAACCATTTCAATTGAACAGTTGCAAGAATTTCAAGAAGAGAGTCTGGAACTTGGTGAGCAAAGGAAAAATAGAGTGTGCGAAGGAGGGTGTCATTGGCTATATTGTCCCCTAAAAATCTTCAGAATGACATGTGATCGAAAATGCTTGGCAAAACACAGATATCGCTAGAAAAAGTTGATTCAAGAACGGGGGTGAATTGTCAATCATATTGTTATGGAATTTCTCATTTTTGTTTTGGGATCACATCTCATCCTTTAAACGAAACATAATCTTTTTTTTTTTGTCTCTTTGTTGTTTTGAAATCAACAGACATTTAACATTTTATTCTGACAAAATATTTTGATCAAATTCCAACATGCGATAAAGGTTAATCAATCCGGAAGATTAAAAGTGTTTTGATTACATAAATGACTCGATGCTTGAAAATGACATGAGGTGACTAAATAATTTTGAACTCATACCTCCTGAAACTGAACCACATCATGTAGCTAGATTTTAGCAGTATGCATAATGACATGTAGTGGATTCAGTAGTTATGGACTCGTGAATCATGATTCTTACAAGTCCAAAACATTACACTGAATAGGGTCAAAATTTATCGGTTTTAACCGACCTTGCTTGAAATGAGAAAAGGTCATCTCTGATATCCCTTCACTTTATAAAGATTATATCCCTTGAAGTCCCATTTTGAGTTGCACATAATATTCTTTTCATAAAAACCCTGACTACGATCACACCCCACACTAGGGGCAGATGAGAGATATGTTGGAGACATTGATATAATTAATGGATAAAGGGAAAGGCTTAGAACAAAAGTCCAATGATTGAGAGAGAGCTAAAAGAAAACACATAGAATGAGGCATATAAGAAAATTTTGAGGAAGGCTATAAGAAAGCAAAAAAAAAAAAAAAAGAAGTTGAGATTGTCTTCGTTTAAAGGCAAGTCAAAGATAAAGGCAGGAGAACGCCTATCAAGTCTATGAAGAGCAAAAGAAATTTCAATCAAAGAAAGACACAACAAAAGTCAATACCAGAAAAAAGACTAAGCTATAAACGTGACTTTTGGTGTCCATTATAAAGTCTCTAGTGTTATAAGATGATTAAGGTTGGTTATTCATCAAGGAAAGGTTGATTTGCATTATGACTTATGTTAAAAGAAGTATGATCTTTGAGGTTAACAAGGTTCTATGTTGTTTCCTCTATAAAGACAATAATAAAAAACGAGTTGATGAATAAGTGATGTTGATCCTGGGTCTTTAAAACCCTTAAACACCTTTTGAGCCTTTGAAATTCCTTTCTTTCATAGCCATGAACCATAGCCTGCATTACGTGCTTTTAAAAGCCCTTTTTAATCAAGCAAGCAATTTGAATCGATAAATGGCGCTCTCAAAACTTGAAAAGTTTTTCCATAAGAGTCATGGCTTCATGAATTAAGCTACTAGTTATTATGCATGCTGATAAAATTGGTGTTAAAAAAGAAAACAATCTTTCTTGATGAATCCTCAAGTTTTGACTTAAGCCTTTTGTTCATAAAAGGTCACCTCATCGTAGACCATCAAAAGATATACCCAAGATCAAAGATTAAAACTGATACAAAGAACCATGGAAAAAAGCCATTTTAGTCTTACATTGGGTCAATTTTTGTTTTCAAAATGCATGACAATCAAAGGACTGTATGCTTTGAATAACGTGTGTTGGGTCTTTGATAAAAAAAAATCTTGACTTTCAAAAGGTTTTTTCAAAAAAGGACATCTCTGATTTCATTTCAACAAATTAGACTTTGAACAGACATAATCATTGAAATATGAGAGTTGATTCCAAAACAAGGAAGATTATCGGACATAAAAGAACATCGATTGAGTCTCTAGAATCCTTGATAGAAATGACATTGAAGTCCTCGACACTTCTTGAGAAGTTGAGTAGTTGAGAGCAATATAGTGGACCTTGAGAAGAAAAACAAAAGGTATTCAGATTAGCTAGGGGCAACGAAAGAATCAGATGATGAATCACCAAAGTCCATCGAAGTCATTCTTGGCAATCACAAAAAGCCATTTGATTATAAGACAGAAGAATGAGCATGTTCAGATCGACGGGGGCAATGTTGTTCAAAGACAGTCTGTGATTTAGGTGCACTTTTAGCAGCAATTAAAGAGCAACGTTGTACTTGAAGGATATTTTCATATCTTTATCTTGGTTTATCATCTCCAACATGGCTATGAATTTTGAACGATGTTATCTCATAATTGCATTTGAATGAATGTTGGAAGGATGCACCCACCAAGATTGATTGTGGTACCATCTATTTTAAAGCCAAATGCGCACTTCACCGCATGAGTATGGGTGATAAAAGCAACATCATTGATGAGGCCGAGACATTTCCTTTCACAATCTGATTAGAAGAGCTGAGAGGAATCTATTGAGAAGAACACTGAGCATATAACCATGAGCCTTTGTACTGCAAGCTATGAGATGCATGTCTGGATGATTGGATTTCTAAAAAGGTTGATGATAACATGTACTTGAAGAGTACTGTTTCAACTAGAGGCAAGTTCATGACTGATTTGCAATTTTAATGGGTGTTGGCACTCACAACCAATCAAAGGACAATTCTGGAGAGAATCTAGGAGGGGGATGAAGCGAGCTACATCACACATGAAAGCATGATCAAGCTTGAGAAGAAATGAGAGCAGTAATCGTCATGGAAAACCCATGATAGGCACTGCACTTACATCTGAGTGGAAGGCTAGCACATGAATGAACCAGTGCATTGAAAGTATAAAGCTTTGAATAACAAACAAAGGCACGCTGTGATGATGGAACATCGAAGAGGGGGGACCTATGTTTTGAATCAGGTAAGGATGCATGCATGTCATCTAACATCAAAGCATTGCATATATTTTTTATTTATTGCAGGAAAAATCCTCAATGTAGTCCAGCAAGATTGGGGACAAAGAAAGAATTGTTGATTTGTAGAACAACAAAGAATCATGGTTTTGACCCTAGAATGGGAGGAAGATGAGATGAGCCCTAACATTAGGGAAATCTCAAAGAAATAAGAAGATCAATGAAGAAGAGTCTTCAATTCAAGTCATATCATCTTGAAGAAGGAACATAGTTTTTGGTTAAAGGAGATTGACAGAAGGAATCTCAGGTTAACCACAACATGAAGATTTTAGCTTTGGTTGAAGGGATTTGCCAGATGGGATTCCAAGTTGACCTAGCTGCACACAAGATTATGGTTCTAGTTAAAGGGGATCGGCGAAGGGATCTCAGTTTATCCTAACCACACAGGATTTTTGGTTCTGGTTGAAGGGGATCGGCGAAGGGATCTCAGTTCAGCCCAACCACATAGATTTTGGTTTCGGTTGAAGGGGATCAGCGAAGGGATCTCAGTTCAGCCTAACCATAAAGATTTTGGCTCTACTTAAAGGGGATCGGCGAAGGGATCTTAGTTTAGCCTAGCCACCAAGAGACCTTGGTTATAGTTAAAGGGGATCGGCGAAGGGATCTCAGTTTAACCTAACTGCAAAGGATTTTGGTTCTGGTTAAAAGGGATCGGTGAAGGGATCTCAGTTCAGCTTAACTATACAGATTTTGGTTTCGATTAAAGGGAATCGACAAAGGGATCTCAGTTCAGCCCAACCACAAAGAGTTTGGCTCTGGTTAAAGGGGATCAGCGAAGGGATCTCAGTTCCTAGCCACAAAGAGACCTTGGTTATGTTTAAAGGGGATCGGCGAAGGGATCTCAGTTTAACCTAACTATAAAGGATTTTGGTTCTAGTTGAAAGGGATCGGAAAAGGGGTCTCAGTTCAGCCCTACCATATAGATTTTGGTTCTGGATAAAGGGGATCGGCGAAGGAATCTTAGTTCATGCCAACCACAAAGATTTTGGCTCTAGTTAAAGGGGATCGGTAAAAGGATCTCAGTTTAGCCTTGCCATGAAGAGACTTTGGTTATGGTTAAAGGGGATCGGCGAAGGGATCTCAGTTTAACCTAATTGTAAAGGATTTTGGTTCTGGTTAAAGGGGATCGGCGAAGGGGTCTCAGTTCAGCCCAACCACACAGATTTTGGTTCTAGTTAAAGGGGATCGGCGAAGGGATCTCAATTTATCCTAACCACACGAAGAGACTTTGGTTATGGTTAAAGGTGATCGGCAAAGGGATCTCAGTTTAGCGTAACTGCAAAGGATTTTGGTTATGGTTAAAGGGGATCGGCGAAGGGATCTCAGTTTAGCCTAACCATACGAAGAGACTTTGGTTATGGTTAAAGGTGATCGGCAAAGGAATCTCAGTTTAGCGTAACTGCAAAGGATTTTGGTTATGGTTAAAGGGGATCGGCGAAGGGATCTCAGTTTAGCCTAACCACGCATAATTTAGCTTTGGTTAAAGGTAATCGCTAGATGGGATTTCAGGTTAACCGAGCTACACACCGATTTTTGTTCTTGTTAGATCGCCAGATGGGATCTTTGGTAAACTTAATCAAAAGAGAAGGTCGCCCGTGAAAATAGACCACTTTAAGTATGTGTGGGCAAGTCGCCCGTGAAAATAGACCAGTGTGAGTGTGTGGGTCGGTCGCCCCTAAAAAGAGACCACTTTAAGTATGTGTGTGCAGGTCACCCGTGAAAATAGATCAGTGTGAGTATGTGGGTTGGTCGCCCCTGAAAAGAGACCACTTTAAGTATGTGTGTGCAGGTCACCCGTGAAAATAAATTAGTGTGAGTGTGTGGGTCGGTCGCCCCTAAAAATAGACCATTTTAAGTATGTGTGGGTAGGTTGCCCGTGAAAATAAACTAGTGTGAGTGTGTGGGTCGATTGCCCCTGAAAATAGACCACTTTGAGCATGTATGGGCAGGTCACCCGTGAAAATAGACCAAAGTGGGTAGGTGTGGCAGGTCACCCGTGAAAACAGACCAGTGTGAGTGTGTGGGTCGGTCGCCCCTAAAAATAGACCACTTTAAGTATGTGTGGGCAGGTTGCCCGTGAAAATAGACTAGTGTGAGTGTGTGGGTCGATCACCCCTGAAAATAGACCGCTTTGAGTATGTGTGGGCAAGTCGCCTGTGAAAATAGACCAAAGTGGGTAAGTGTGGGCAGGTCGCCCGTGAAAATAGACTAGTGTGAGTGTGTGGGTCGGTCGCCCTTGAAAATAGACCACTTTAAGTATGTGTGGGCAAGTCGCCCGTGAAAATAGACTAGTGTGAGTGTGTGGGCTGGTCGCCCCTGAAAATAGACCAAAGTGAGTATGTGTGAGAGGTCACCTGTGAAAATAGACCAGTGTGAGTGTGTGGATAGGTCGCCCCTGAAAATAGACCACAGTAAGTATGTGTGGGAAAGTCATGGGCAGGTTGCCCCTGAAAATAGACCACAGTGAGTATGTGTGGGCAGGTCGCCCGTGAAAGTAAACCAGTGTGAGTGTGTGGGCTGGTTGCCCCTGAAAATAAACCACTTTGAGTATTTGTGGGCAGGTCGCCCATGAAAGTAGACCAGTGTGAGTGTGTGGGTCGGTTGCCCCTGAAAATAAACCACTTTGAGTATGTGTGGGCCAATCGCCCGTGAAAGTAGACCAGCGCTAGTGTGTGGGCCAGTTGCCCTTGAAAATAGACCAGTTTAAGTATGTGTGGGAAGGTAGCCCGTGAAAATAAACCAGTATGATTGTATGGGTAAGTCGCCTAAGATAATGAAATCATTTTCCTTTGGTTTTCTTTACAAAGCTTACAATGCAAAATATTGAGGAGTTTTGCTTCGTAAGCATTGTAAAGAGGGGGCAACTGTTGTTACCCAATTATTGACCCACATTTTTTATAACATTTTTAGAAAATTCAAAAATAGCGAAAAACAACAAAAAAATCCAAAAAAATATGTTTTTAATATATTTGCATCATTTTTAGCATTTTCAATGTCGTCTAACCAAGAATTTAAATTTTCAAAGGTTTTTGGAACGCGTTCGACTTTTCACACGTTATTTTTAAAATCATTGATTTTTCTCATTGAGTCGACGGTGATATTGCTTGTTTTCAAAAAATTCTGAAAAATTAAGAAAAATCAAAATTTTACAAAAAGAGAAAGTTGAGGGACCATTTTTGAGCCCCTAACAACAATTTACATATAAATATAGGTTCAAAACTCAAAAGAGGGTGGGGGGCAATTTTTAACTTTGAGAGGGGAGGAAACACAAAAGAAAGAACCCTAAAAAACTAAACTTTTCTTCTTCCCTACCAAAGGCAGCCGCCATGCCTGGAGACCCCCTTTTTGGATTTGTTTTCCTCCCTCAACCGGCCGCTACCCCTTCTCCTTCTCTCAATAAGCAGCACCACCGAACCAGCCCCACCCTCACAAAACAGCCTCACTTCCTGACTCTCCACTGACCCAACCATTCCCGCCGACTGAACGCAACAATAGTCCCCTCACCCTCTCTTCCTCTCCGCTGCTAACATCAGCTCAGTGTGGGGAAGATGAAGCAGTAGAAGGGAGGCCGAAAGACAGTGGAAGGGAGCAGAAAACCGACTTTAAGGGTGTCAGTCTCTCAACCATGGCAAGCGGTGGACGACACCGCCGGTGTAGAAATGAAGGAGAGGGAAAGAAGTCTCCGATCCAGTCATCCACACGGGCGGTCTGTCAGCAGCGCGTGCAACAAAACCCGGCCCCGGATCCAGCAGCCCAAACAAGGCAGAACCAGCTGACCACAAGCCGCACACACCTTGACCTCAGAGTCGTCCGCCCCCTGAAGAAGAGAAGAACAGAACCAAAAAGAAAGGATAAAAGAGAGTAGATCTGGAAAAAAGAGGAAGAACCGAGACTTTGCTTTGCATTTTTCTTCTTTTGCAGGTGATGTTTACTTCTCACTGCCAGTGTAGAAGGGAAGAGGAGACACAGTCGAGTCGGAACCACCGGTTGCCCAGGTTTGTCTGCGGCGGCGCGTGGACCCACGCGCCGCCAGTGGCGGTGGTGCGTGAGGTTCATGCGCCGCTACTATTCCGGCAACTCCAGAAGTCCGTTTGCCACTGTTCTGAATAGTTTTAGATTGTTTTGTAATTTTCAATGTAATATTTGTGTAATTTTGAGGGTTTTTTTATATAATGTGTACTTTGTGTAAAAGAAAAGCAAAAGAAAAGAAAAAACAAATAATAATAGAAAAAGAGATGTTTGTGTGTTTGTATACTTTTTTTATGTATGATATTGAATAAAAAAAATGAATTTAATTTATATGCACAAATATCTAAAGGACAGATAAAAATCATGTTGTATTTTCCATAAAAATGTAGAACATGTGTCTACATATATTCTGGAAACTAATAACTGATTTATCAAAGCCTTAGAATCGAGCTAAAATTTTATTTTTAAAATCACATCAAGTCCACGAAGCTTGAAAGTGAATGTGTGGTGTGTATTTTGTTTATGAATGTTTTTTTATATTATGATAAAATTGCAAGAATAAAGAAGAATTTCATATTCTGATTTGCTCACGGATAAAGAATTATGAACTTACACGTAAGTTGTATTTTCTAAAATTCGATGAATGAACTGAATTTTAAAACTTCTTTAACACATCAAGTCCACGAAGCAGCTTACCTCAGGTAGGGTGCGTTAGGGGTGCTAATACCTTCCCTAACCACAACCAGTTCCTTACCTGTGAATTTCTAATGAGACCAGTACACCCGGGTTTCCTAGCCTTCAATGAAATACTAGGTGGCAACTCCAACGAACCAATTAAAGCAAAACGAGAAAGGAGAGATGAAAAAGTCACCAAGCCCGATGTCGCGCGGATTTTCTGACGTGCGACACATACATTGAAGGTGGACGATCGCCACGACGCCGCACATATGCAACAAATCCTATATCACACCCAACATTACGGCGCTTTTAAAAAATTAAATGTGATGGAAAAAATATAATTTCTGGCATCTTATTATTAAGGAAAAGATCTGGTTTAAAGAGTTGCCACCCAGTAATATTTATCTATTGTATTATTTTTAAAAAATAAAAAGCATTTCAAAATACTAACCTATTAATTATTATTTCAGATTATAGTTTTATAATTACTATTAAATTAATGTTTTATTTGAATTAAATAATCAAGTGATCATTTATAAAATGATTTCAACTTAGTGCATATTACTTATATATATATATATGTATATCAATTTCAATACATATTACCTCATGAAAAATAAAAAGGTTTCATTATTTTTTTTTTCTTTTATATAAATGATTCCAATATTAACAACCTGACCAATCAGAATGATGAACATGAACTGAATTCAACTGAACCCCTTACATTTTAAGGATACATCAACAGAAACCCCATTGGCTATGACATTGGAAGCTAGTGAACGGAGAACAAGGTCTCGGTTTTTTGCATAGGTGCTATTAGCTGTAAAGTTTCCTTTGTTATAACAGACTTCAGCACCGGTAAGAGTGATGCTTATGATAATAACATGAAAAAGAAGAGAGACGATAGTTTTAGAACCCATTTGTTAACGAATTTAGGATAAAAAAAAGAGGTTGCAATTTCGATGGTGCCATCTATTGGAAAGTACTATATATCTTGACTTTCCGCGTAAGAATCGATCAAGAAGTTTTGAGGTTAAATCGTGGGATTTTCTTAGAGAAATTCAAGTGATTAATTGATTTATTCAAGTGATTTCTTTCTCTGTTTTCATGTATCATCTATTATAAATAAGAATTTTTTTTAAAAAAATCTATTTATATATCAATGCATTTATCAATGTATCATCCATTTATTTATTTATTGTAGTTAGGCTGCATTTTAGTTTTATGGCAAAGGTAGTGGATTACTAAAATGATTTACCTAGTTCTTTTAATTAAAAAAATATATATATTTATTCAACGTGCAAATAGCGTTCCCAATAATTATAAAAATATTTAATCAATAAGAAATTCAATTCATTTTATTTATTTTTTGTAGTTAGGCTGCATTTTAGTTTTGTGGCAAAGGTAGTGGGTGGGAAATGATCGGTATCACAGTGTGAAATGGCGACTTTACTTGTGGTCCCAATTCCTGACTCCGTGGAAGACATAGACACATCGGCTGTGACACAAAAAAAAAAAAAAAAAAGAAGTCAAAACACGATTTTAACAACCACCATGCAACTTCTTCTTTTTTCCATCCTATACTAACTTCTTGTTTGGTTTGAAGACTTGTACCGGAGGTCCCACACTAGCGTTGCTGAATATTCATGGAGAAAAATCGAGATATTATTTGTCGACTTCAAAATTGGACCTACCAGATGTCCCACACTAGCGTTGCTGTGTTAGAATTTCAAAACTTTAATGTTGGAATAGCAAAACAATGTCATTAATTAATCACTATAAACAACACGTTAGCGAATATCGGAATCACTAGCATAAATACCCACGCGCATGGTCGTAGTTAACATTAGAAAATTAGTTTTAACTAGTTACATTTGTACGTTATGATGAAGACAACAATATCATATCGACTTTTTCATTGTTATATAAATACCTGAGTATTTATATAAGTCAAGTATCAAATCGACTACGTGTAAGTTAACTTAACATGACCAAAATAATTTAACAGATCTAAAAATATCCCAAAATAAATAAGAGCATGGGTAGGCTTAATTAAAAAAAAATCAGCATCCGGTAATGCCAGACTTATCAATTTATCCGGTAAACTACTGGGAGCTCATGTAGCCCATGCTAGATTAATCGTATTATGGGCCGGAGCAATGAATCTATTTGAAGTGGCCTATTTTGTACCGGAGAAGCCAATGTATGACATAGTTTATTGTTTTATTTTTAGACGAAGACCAAGCAAATTATCCCTTGATCAACCAACATGGGTTAAAAGCAAATATCACAACCCGGATAAAAGGTACAATCAAGATGTGTTAACCTAGGTGGTTAGTTGTCTTTTTTCTTTCCCCTATCCTTCTTCTCTCCTTAACTAGGCCTGCACGAGACCTTAGTTGGGTTGTATTAAAGTCTAAATTGAAGAGTTGTTACATAATTAGGGACTAAATTAAAAGAAGAGGGCTTAGACTAAGATAAAAAGCAATTTTATGTTGTTCTAGGAATAAGGCAACAATACACGCAAGGGAGATTAGGTATAGCACTAAAAATAACAAAATATTTCAACTAATTAAAATAAAAACAATTAACCAACAATATAATTAAAGTGCTTCAAGTAACTAGTATAGGCAAAGAAATTGCAAAATCGTTTTTAATGTGGTTCGGCAAGCCTACATCAACACCTTAAGTACCAAAACTGTACTTGAGTATTGTATTATTTCACTAGTCAAAGTTCAAAGAGTACAATAGTCATTTGATGAATTCACACCAAGATCTTTACACTATTTGAAGATATTTTCTCTCTAAGATTTTTCTACCACTTAAAGATATGCACTTTTAAAGATTTTCCCTTGGTGACAAAACCTCATCAATGCCAAAAGTTTTATCTTAACTCTCAAAAAGATTACAATGATGATTTTGTTTATATCAAAAAAAAAAAAAAACTCTCTCAAATAGTGGATAAAACAGTTGAAAAACAATTGAAGCTTGTATATTTATAAGTCACTTAATAAAACTTAGAATATTTGAAACAAAATCATCCTAATTGATAACGATGTAACGGTTTTGTCATGATTAGTCCTGAATTGATATTAATCCTATATCACACATGAAATTGCGGCACCCTTAAAAAATTAAATGTGAGGGAAAGAATAGAATTTATGGCATCTTATTCTTATCTTAACTGTCTGAATCCATTAGGTTAAAATATCTCGTTTAAAGAGCTGTCATCTAGTATTATAGTCATCAGGAACCTTAACTAGTCAGTAGAGATTTTATGGTATTGGACTCATTACACAAAATTAAAGATATTATCACCCTTTAAATATCCTACCTGAGGTAGGCTGAATTGCTGATTTTGTATTGAATTGCTAAGGATTTATTTTATTATGCTATTAATGATAATATTCCTTACTCTAATATCAGTGAATATTCAACTACGGATATTTTCAACTCTAGCGTTAATAAATATTACGTAACAAAAAAAATATAGTATTCTTACCTCTAACATTAGCGAAACCAGTAAAATAAATTTAAAACAATGCATGCATATTTTTTTTAAAAAAAAAAGAAGAAAAAAAAATATTATATACTGGAGTTGAATTTCACAATAAAAATCTATAGATCAAATATGCAATGAAATATCTAAAACAAAACAACCCGAAAAAAAGTGCAAGGAACCCATAAATAGATCAACGAAGATCTACAATTTTTTCTTGAATTTTCTAATATAAAAAAGAGCTTGTTTGACCATATATCAAAATAAAGACAAGTGAAATCAAAGAGGTTAAACAAAAGGAAGTGTTTTGCCAAATACTCTCTTGACCTAAAATAGATTGAGTTGGCTGGGCTGAGACCAAATCCAGCCTGTAACTATTTTTGAGTTGGCTCCAACCCAGTTTATATGGGTTGTATTAAACATAGCTGGTCTAAGCGAGTGACCTGGCTGTACATTGTTTTTTTACCCGCAGGCGTGTGTGAACCATAGTTTTAAGACCCGGCCCGGTGGCCGACCCGGTCCAAGGCCCGGGTTCCGGGTTTTGACCGGGTCACCGGGTCTCGGCCGGGTCACCGGGTCGGCAGGGTCAAAAAAAAATTTTAATTTTTTTTTAAAAAAAATCAAAACGACGTCGTTTTAGCAAAAAAAAAAACAAAAAAAAATAAAAGTCAACGGGTTTGGGGCTAGATGTTGACCGGGTCTTGCCGGGTCAACCGGGTCCCGGGTCGACCCACCGGGTCGACCGGGTCTGGCCGGGCCAATTCCCAAACGGGTTTTGGCCTTCACCCGGACCGGTCTCATGCCCGGGTCGGCCGGGTCCCGGGTCGACCCGCCGGGCCGGGCCGGGTTTTAAAACTATGGTGTGAACTGCTCACAAGAACACAGTAATTAAAATGCAAAGGGGAGGGAAAACGCAGGGAGGGCTCGCCGGCTGATGCTATTTTCTCCTCCTCCGTTTTCCTCTTGTTCTTCCTCAAGTCTTCTTTCTCTCCGCCCTCTTTTTTTACTTTATGGGTCCCTTCCTCTTCTCTGATCTCTCTCTCTCTCTCTACTGTGTTTGTCTGTTTTTTTTTTTTTTTTTTTGTATCACCTGTATTTGTTCCTTTCCCCCCCCTGGTTTCTTGGTTCTCTCTCTGTGTTTTCTATCCTCCTTTGTTCTATGTGTGTTTCCTCCTCCTTGATCTTCGTTTTTCTTTTTCTCTTTGTTTGCTCCATGGTTCTCTGGTTTTTTTTACTTGTCCGTCTTCTCCCTGTGTTATGTCCTCCTGTTCGTTCTCTGTTTTTTGTTCTTTTTCGTTCTTTTTCGTTCTCTGGTTTCTCTCCTGTTCGTTCTCCCTGTGTTCTATCCTCTGGTTTTCTCCCTGTTCTTCCCCTCTGTTTCTTGAAATTTCCTCTGTTTGCGTCTTCCCCCAGCTTTTTCTCTTCTGTCCCCTCGGTTCTATCACCCAACGCTTGTGGCTTTTCTCTGGCTTATATAAAGCCATAGAATGCCATGCGTTGGTAAGGCAAATGAAACGGATCACAAGACCGTTACATTGATGATGGAGACGCATCGTGGGGCGCGGAGCGGCTTTTCCTCTTCCAGTTTGGTCTGTTTAAGAAGATGAACAGTGTCCATTGAAGCGGCGCCGTTTTGGGATGGGAATAGCCATTTTCAATTTGGTAACCGACGTTCTGCAATTTTGTAATCAAACCCCCTGGTAAATTATAATTAAGCCCTTTACGTTTATCATTATGTACATATGGTCCTTTACTTTAATTTCTTGCCATTTGCACCCGAATCAGCCCTAAAGTTTGGTATTTCTTCAATTAAGCCCCTGATTTGATTAATTAAATTAATTTCAAGTTTAATTAAGTGCCCATACTTATCTATTATTCAATTAAGGTCTTGATTGGATTAATTAAACTAATCCAAGCTTTAATTAAGTCTTCAAAGTTTCAATTTATATTATCTTGATTCAAATTTCAATTTATTCTTCATTCATTTCATTTTTTTTTCTATTTTCATCATCTTTCTTTCCCTTTTTTTTATCATCTCTTTTCTCATTTTTTTTCATCATCTTTTTTTTTAAAAAAAAAATAAAAAAAAAAAAAAAAAGTAAAAAATTGAGACGTGCGCGCGCATATATATATATATATATATATATAACTTCAATAAATATTACCTCATGAAAAAATAAAAAGGTTTCATAATATTTTTTCTCTTATATAAATGATTCCCATATTATACGTCAAATAAGAAAATATGAAAATCCATATCCTTTTGATTTGATAAACAATGTGAGGGGCTTAATTTTTAATTGTTAAGGGCACAGTCATGAAAACATGTTCTCTTTGTCTCTAGTAACTTTATTTTTTCTATTTAAAAAATGATAACAAAATGCTATCTTTTTTTATAACAATAATACAGACAATTAAAAAAAGAAAAGTATTTCATCAAAATGACATTCTAAGGTAATTAAAACATTGATACGATGTCAAATATTTATCCCAATCCAAACATTCAAATGATTGACTAAAAACTACAAAATTGGTTTTATATTAAATCTCTGCATCTAAACCATTATCTAGGATACAACTCAGTAATTGAAACCTCATTCTTTCGTTATATGATGAGGAAATTATCGAGGATCTAACTCAGTAGTTGAAATCTCATTCTTCGATAGTGGGACAGTCTTAAGATGGGATTGCGTCATCCTTGAAGTATAGCTCAATGAAGATTGAAAATAAGTTAAAATTAAAAATAATGTACGTTTTTCTAAATAAGTAAAATGTGTTAAAAAATATTAGAATAAAATTATGGAAACTTAGTAATTTATCTTTATATACTTTTCATTTCTCAATCATTCATCTATACAAAAAATTAAGCTATTATAATTAAATGCATTTTTAAAAATTTACCCTTCTGTTAAATCTTATGACCATAAAGATTGTTAAGCTAAATTATATATGCTGGTTTTGATTAATTATTCCAGATAACAAAACGTTGGCTTGTGCCCGTTTCAATGTTCATGTTTTTTTGTGTTCTTATTTTTAGAATAATCTTTGATGCTGCAAGTGAATTTGGACTAGTTGCAAGCAATTCCTCGTAAGCCTATTGCATACAAGTTCATGCATATCGATTGCTAACCATTTCCTATATTAGTGCCTTAGATCTTGGTACTATTATACATATATATTTATAAGCAAACTCTTAGCATATAAGTCTGATAAATGTTTTTAATATGATTTTTTATCTTTTTTATTACATAATAATCTTTTGACTTTGGTCATTGACTTGCCGCAAAGAGCTCCTCCATGTACAAGGAAAGATTACTCTATTGCCCAAAATACGAGCAAGAAAACCTTAATTACCAGTTATCACAAAATGTTGGTTCTGAAAATTCTCCATATATATTCCTGCTTTGCTTTGCAGCCCTGATGACCATTAACATCACGGAAGCACATGAGATGAACTACCTGGGTCATATATGCTCAAACACAACCACTTTCGTAAGAAACATCCTTCCCTCTTCACTTGCCTCCAATGCAACCCGCAATGTTTATAGGTTTTCAACTATGAAAAAACTCTTAAATATATATAAAAAGAAGAGAATTAGCTTTTATTCATTTTTTACATGACACCATTAATGGTGTCAAGAAAAGAAATACTCAATTAAGTTTTTGTTTTCCTTTGTGCATGGTATAATGGGCTTGGATTTTATTTTTATTTTTGCTTGGTCTAGATCCATGTTTTTTTGCAAGGCAAGTCTTTTTTTAGAGTATAGGTCCCTTTGATACTTAAATTAGAAAAAATAAAAAGAGAAATAAATTGTATAAAAGGATAAAATAATAATAGAGTCTGTTTAGATGTTTATATATAAATGTGATTTATTGTTTTTTCTAAAATATATTGTCCTTCATACTTATGATCCTTGTATATTTACATATATTCAAACCACATGAATTACTTATCATAGGAATAAAGTTGTAAATTTATCATGAGATTTCGAGTTACAAAATTATTTATAAGAGAAATCATGGTAAACTATTTCATTTATCATATATCACCATGAAATTATTTTGTAATATGAATGATTGAAGTAGGCACCCATCATATTGACTATAAAATAGGTAGTCACTATTAGGCGCTTTCTCTTCTTCATTTAATTTCCCTCAAGCCTGATTAGGCCAGGGGTTTTGGGCCTTGTTAGGCGTTTTTTCTCTCTTTTCTTTTTATTTTCTTTTTATAGACCTGGTTGGGCCTTTTTTTTTTTTTCTCTTTTTTTTTCTTTCTGTCTTCTCCTTCTCCTATTATTTTTCCTTTTTTCCTCTCAAGCCTGGTTGGGCTAAATGTTTAGGTCTTGTTGGGCCTTTTCTTCTCCTTTCTATATCCATCATTTTTTTGTCCTTCTCTCTTTCCTTTTCTTTTCTTCCCTTTTGCCAGGTTGGTCCCATCTCCTTTTTTTTTTTTTCTTTTGTCTTTTTTCTTCTCTTTGTTTTCCTTTTGTTCCCCTTAGGCTAAGCAGTTGGACCATTCCTTCTCCTTTTTTTTTTTCATTTATTTCTTCCTTCTCTCTATCTCTTCCCTTATTTCCCTCGAGATAAGTTGGGCCTTTTATTTTTTTCATTTTCTTCTCCTTCCTTTCCCTTTCTTCACCTTGAGCCTTGTGAAACAAAGGGTTCTTTTTATAACGACCTAAATTTTAATACGATTTTTATCTTTTTAATTGTCATCATCTTACTAACTTGTTTTTCTTTATAAATGCCTTGTACTTGTTTTTCCCTATTAGAAATCACTCTCTAGACTCACACTTTTGAAAAAAAATCACCACTTGTTTCAAAAAAATGAGAGAAATAGAGCTCATCTCTTCCTTTTAACTGTTTTAAAATACTACGGTAACCAAAGGAGGGATTTGTTACTTATTTATGTCAATACAATTAATAAGTCTATGTGTTATTTTTTTTTATAATTTTGTTTGACCATCATCACTCTCGCAAGGCCTTTCTAAACTTTTATTAATCTAAAATTTTAACCTCAGATATAACAATATTTTAGGATATTGCTTGTACAATATTTTTACACATAAATTTGAATTCATGTTCAATTTTATTTACTTAAATTGTCAAGATTCTCAAACTTATTCATTGGAGACTTTAATCCATATTCATAATAAAAAAAAATTCACTTAGATTTCCTCTCTTTTTGGTTAAAACATTGTGTGATTGTACATAGCTTTTATACCAGTAATTAGCGTTATTTGTGTGTAAAATCATACATTAATTTGTTTGGAATTCCCTCATATTTCTCTAAATATTTTCACCCTAAATTTGCAAAAAACTATTCTTTTAAAATAATTATTTTACCTTATTAGAAAGTTTACATGATTTATCACTAGTTAACACTTTACATAGTATTATTCTTACTTTAATTTCATCTTAAATTTAAATTAAATTACTAAGAGTTTTTATCCCAATTTATCATAATTTTTTGTTCTTAATTAACATCTCTCCAACTTCGTATTTCCTTATTTAACCTTGATTCATCATTTTTAAGGTCAAGGTTTACACCTTTCTTCTCGTTTCACTTTTCTTTTTTCTCCCTTTCCTCTCCTCTTTTTGTCTTCAGACCTAGTTGTGCCAAGGGTTTATGCCTGGTTTGTCTCTCCGTACTTCTTTTCCTTCTCTCATTCTGCTCTTATCACTCATCGCTAGGACCAAAATGGGCCTTCCTTCTCCTTTCTTCTTTCTTCTTCCATTTTCCTTTTCTTTGGGCATGGTTGGTTTTATCTTAACGCAATTTTGGGCTCAAATGGCCTGGTGTGCATTTACTTTGGATTGGAGTAGCTGGTCTATCTTAACCCAATCACAAACAAAATTAGATAAGTGATTAACCCACAAATCTTTGATTTCACATTAATCATTTCAATGTGGTAGTATGATAAATCATGGTATTCAAAATATGAGAGGCACAAATTCGATTTCATACTACTAGCTTCTAACATTTCCAGCCTTAGAATGTTGCTTCTCCTGTGATGTTGCTGTTGCAGAGTTTTGATTTATGAAGCTGCCTAGAGATGAAGGAGATGGGATAGTGTTGTTTTCTGTTGCTGTTGTATTATTGCTAATATAATTGTGTATACGCAATTTATTACTATATCCTTAAAATATGTAATTTACATGAATGCGTGAAAACTAGTCAAAAATACGCTTTTAAAACTGAAAAAAAAAAAGATTTTTTATCCGGCTAACATATTGGATTTTAGTCAGCTCTGGTTACAAAGACCAGCTCCTGTTGGATCGGTTGTCACTTGTCTAGCATATAAACAAGAAAAGGTGAACAATCAATATTCAACAAAAAAAAAAATCATAAAGTTGACTTATCTATAAATTTGTATCTAGGGGCTGGGACCAGGGGGCAAATGGGGTCCCGAATCTCTGTAAAAAAATTAATTTTTTTAGGATTACACACACACACACAAAAAATTAAATTCAAGTTTTGACCTGTTTAAAAAATTATTGTAGTTTTAGTATATTGTTACCAGTCTTGGTAGAACAGTAGTGGTTACAGCCTACAAGTGTTAGTTAAGGTTAAATAACATTAAATTCGGTAATATTCTAAGCTAACATTAGTATATCACATAGGACCTTCCTGGAAACTACACCCTACTAATAAGTCCCTATCAAAATTCAGAATTAATTATCCAATATAGTTTTGTTGACCACTTCAAGTCCTTTCTTTTCTCAAATTATTTTTTGTTTTTGTTTTTATATGCATACAAATCCTTGCAAAAAAGGAAAAAATATGTTGTGAATTAGGATTCCACTCCCTTTTAGAAAATGAACTTCTTACATGAAAATATATTAAATTTTTTAATTTTTAATATTAACATATTAAAAATATTAAACACAATTAATTTGATAACTACCGCGCGTATTCCTAAACATTCACTACAACCCTAACGCCTTTCATTTTAATATCTCACAATTATCACATTTGACATTTTTACCTGCAAGGTGAATCTTTGAATTTTATATTTTTTTAAGCTACTTTCTGTATTTTAAGCATAATTTTCCAAGAAATTGCTCGTTAACCGAGGTGATGAAGACCCCGTCATTTGGATTCTTCGTATATACATGATCTGAACTTCAAACAGGAGATGACCCATGATCTCTAGCATCTAAGCACTCAATAGACAGGAAATGGCTTCTAGTTTTCCCAGTTTTGAAAAAACAATTCAATTTCTTTGGCTTTGTTTTTTCATTAGCAACCTTCTTGATCTTGCTCATGCCGATCCTCCTTACAGTGTTTGCTCAAACAATTCTAACTATTCAGCCAATAGTACATTCCAAAACAATCTCGAGATCCTCATGTCCTCCATTCGTTCAAATGCATCAGTTTCAAAACTTTACTATACCTCTACTGGAAATGACCTTGACAGAATCTATGCTCAATATATGTGCATCAACTATATAACACATGATAGCTGCAGTACTTGCATAACGGCAGCATCACAAGATATCATGCAGGTTTGTCCAGGAGATAAGGAAGCAGTTGTATGGGAAGAGCTATGTCAATTGCGCTACTCGAATCAAAGTTTCTTAGGCCACTTGGATGTCTCTGGAAACATTGCCAAAGATAATCAAAAAGATGTTGAGAATCCAGAGCAGTTCGGATTGGTGGTGAATGAAACTTTGAGTGACCTTACCAAGCAGGTAGCTTTTAATGCTTCGGCAAATATGTACGCTACTAGACAAGCAGCCTTCACCAATACAGAAACACTGTATGCCTTGATGCAATGCTCCACAGACTTATCTCCAGATGATTGTAACACGTGCCTTCGGGTTGCCATGGAAAATATTTCCAGTTGCTGTGATGCTTCTCGTGGAGGGCGGGTTCTTAGCCGCAGCTGCTACTTAAGGTATGAGTTATACGCCTTCTATGAAGGTGCAAACGAATCTTCAAAAAGTCCTGTTCCAGGAAAAAGTAAGTGTTTCTGTATGCTGTCAATTACAGCACCAAAAAATATACTTTTGTGCTATCTGAAACATTACAGTTAATGAGATAAAAAATAATTTTCCCAAAATTAATGAAGGCAGCCGGAGAAAAACATGGATTATTATCATCCTGACAGCTGCAGCAGCAGTTCTCGTGGTGGTCATCTTAGGCTCCCTTATCTACTATCACGCGATGAGAAATGGAATTAAAAAATGTAAGAAGGCTTCTATAGAAATCACTAACAATTTTTTCTTGGTTCTCTTCTTAACACTAGTTGACATCATAAATGTTGTTATACAGGGAAAAAACAAAATACAAGACTAGATAGAAATTGTCATGGGATCGGTCACCCAAAACAACAATGATTTCCAGCTCCAAAATTTTCAGAGAGA